>NW_021637395.1:0-91492 GCF_004799145.2 Neltuma alba
TTATAACAACAATAACAAAACCTTATTCTACTAGGTGGGGTCAGCTATATGGATCGCTCCATGCCATGGAGCCTTATCCAAAGCCAAATATTTGGATAGATTGTTAATTGAAAGATCTCTCTCCATAACTTTATTAAGTGTTGTCTTTGCCTTCCTCTACTCTTTTTTAGAGGACTCCATACTGTTTGCGCAACTCTTCTTACCAGCG
This sequence comes from Neltuma alba, assembly GCF_004799145.2. Taxonomy (NCBI): domain Eukaryota; kingdom Viridiplantae; phylum Streptophyta; class Magnoliopsida; order Fabales; family Fabaceae; genus Neltuma; species Neltuma alba. The sequence goes on from NW_021637395.1 coordinate 209, forward strand.
CACACCCAAGGCCTTCTATGCACGTGACCAAACCATCTCAATCGGTTTTTCTATCATTTTCTCATCAATAGCAGCAGCCACTCCAACTTTTTCTCTTATATGTTTATTACGGATATTGTCTTTTCTTGTATGACCACACATCCATCTCAACATGCTCATCTCAGCAACTGCCACTTTATGTTCATGATGTTGTCCCTTTAAAGCAATTTGTCTCACTTATAAATTGATATATGACCTAATAATACACATAAATGGGTTAGAAAGATCATACATATATGCTATAATTAAATAATTTTTAACTTCTTTAATCTCCTCAAATTAGTCAACTAGGTTTTATATTAAGAATTGGAGGCACTACCTTTCTAGAGCTGCCTAAATAAGTCATACATATGTGTTTGCAGCTTTTAATGATTATTTTTTTATAAGAATAATGTCTTACTACCTTGATTTCATGGGAAGTCCAGGTAAAGATTGCTCATGAATTCTATATTTTGAGTGTACGTGAGACATATATAATTCTTAAGTTTATGTGCTGGTGTTGTACTTGAAATAAAGAACAGGCCTCCTAGCTTCTTTATTAATTAATTAATTAATCAATCAATACAGTTACTTCTCTGCGGGTAATTTTTCTTTTGTTTTGGCAAAGACGATGAAAGGTGGTAGTGGAGATCTGCGGGGGAATTGAAGAGAGGTAGGGCAGGCGGGATATTTCTTAGTCTTCTTGATGCAGATTTCATTAATTAATTTTTTTTTGTTAGTTATTTATTTTGTTAACTACCCACTAACCCATTTATTGATTTTGCATTTTAATTATTTTATTTAAAATTAGGTTATAAATACCCTAGGTTTCTATCGTGTAAGGAGACTTGGCTTTTGACGCATCAGATAGTTTTTTTCCATTCCCGTTCTCTTCTTTGCTCTTCCTTTCTCTTTAATATTCTTCTCTGATCTCCTTCTCTTCTCCCTTTTCTTTTCTTTTTACATCACTTCTTTTCTGAGAAAGAGGTTAAGGGTGAGGAAGAAGACAAGGCAAAGGATTGAATAATTGATAATGGAATTGTGGACCTATTTTTGCTTCATACTTTGATAATTCATGTGCTTTTCTTTAAAGGGACATGTGGGACAGATGGATTTTATTATATTTTGTTTTCTCTTGTCTAAAGTCAACTGTGCTGAGTCACATAAGATCACTTCAAAATATAACTTTCTCCATTAGAATAACTTCTTGTATTATTTTAAAATATTTAATTATTATTAAAATATATAAAATATTTAATAAGACTAAAATAACAACAGACGAGTGTATATTGATATTGGCAATTTCTTAAAAATATACTTATATTTTGGTCTTATCCTTTGCCAATATAATTTAGTCTTTATTTATAAGTCAACTTTTAGAAATCTTTCATGGTTTTTTTGATAAGCCACATGGGAACTGACCAAGGGGTTATAATTTGAAATTTTTAACTAATAATTTTTAAATAAAATATGCAAAGGGAGATATTTTGAAGTGTGCTGATATGCTTGGACGAGAAGCCCACATGGGAACTGATCAAGGGTTCTAATCTACTAACCCAGACTTGTCAAGCAGAGGTGCTTATAGATCAGAAGAGGAGGATGGAGGAGAATCTTACTCCTCATAACTGATTTATTTTGACGTTTCTCAGGCTTCAGCTTGCCTGTTTGTAGTAATTGAAAAAAAAAAAGGGGGTAAAGATATAATAATTTTAACCCTGATCTTATTTCTCATGTGTAATTTTAAAGATATTTTGGGATTTTCTCACAATTTCTTTGCTTTTGATTTTTATTTTTCGGTAGAGTAGAGACTATAAATAAGTGATAGAGCAGCGAAGTGTGAGCATACAAAATTACTGGAGTGCATTGTGCCCTCTCTTTCACTCTCTACAATCTCACAATGAAGAAGGCTATTCTCATTGCTTTTATTATTCTGGTTTCCGTATTTCTCTGCCTTCCCTCTTCCACTCATGCTCGAGCTTTATCAGGTAACAACGTAACTTCTTCCTTTAAATTTGCAGCTTCTTATCCTTTTCCCAATCTCATTTACTGTGACTCTCTTGTATTGCCTTGATTAAGATTTATTTTGCCAAGATACATATGATATGATGATAATATGCAGAAAGGGTAGAGTCAGTTAGTGGGGGAGCACCAATAAGAAATAAGCCAGCAGTTCCATGTTCAGGTGTAAGATATTCTTCTTGCATACCAAAGGCGAAGCCTCCGAGCCCTCCATGCTCAGTCTATGTCCGAGGCTGTTCACCACCTGGGAATTAGATATAATAACAATAAGTAATTAGATATGATGATAATTATGTTTCTTATATTTTCTAGCTAGCAGGGAACGTATGTAATAATTGTATTTAAAACTTTTAGGTACTGTTTAATTTCTGGGTTGTGTGTATATGTTTGTTGCAGCTTTTGATTTCACTTGTCTCTTTTGAAGAATAACATCTCTATTCCCGACTTGGCTTTCTCTGCAGGAAGTACAGTTGTATTTCGCTTACAGTCCGTTTGGTTCTCTGAATCGGAGAACATGGAATGATTACGAGAATTTGTTTGGTATATAATTAAGAAAAATGATGCACAGGCATATTAGTTGAATTACAGCCAACATGGGAATAGATAAGAATAATAAACGAAGAGACAAAATCATCCGATCAATATATATATATATATATATAATATGAATGTTTTTTTGCCAAAATATGCAATAACTCTGTTCATATAAATAATAAATTAATTGACAAAATTAATCTAACCATATATGCAATGAAAAAGTGAACTTTTTATCAATTGAAATTGTGTTTATACATATAATATAATAACAAGTATAATGGAATTAAGGGATAATGAAATTTTTATTAATTAAAATTGCGTCTAAACTTTAAATGTGTGTATTAATAATCAGTTTAATTTCTATATAAACGGAAGCTTTTTTTTTTTTTAACCAGCATATATAAACCGAAGCTAAGCCAATAAATGACCGATAGGTTTATGAATCTTTCACCAAAGGCACTTTGATCAATTTAAAAAGGGAAAATTTTCAGTTAGTCCCTTCTAAATAAATTTGTTTTCCAACAACCCCCATAACATTCTAAAACTTCATTGCACTTTCTTTGACCAAAATGAAATTAAATGTTATGGATGAAAAGACAATTATGCCTTATATTATTTCGGAAAAAAAAATCAATCACCACCAAAGCTCTGGTGGCCAGCTAGCTGACTCCAACTTCCAGCACCGAGGCCGATTGCCAGAGCTCTAGTGACTGGAAATTTTTTTTCAAATAAGGTCATTAGATTATAACCACCAAGCCATTCATTCATTTAACCCCGTAATGCAAAGGAAATATAGATTTTTATATATATGACAAAAACAAATTTAAGTATCCCAGTAAAATAAGATGATTTACAATACAAATTAGGTAATTTACAAAAAGCATATAGGAATTCACAACTCTATTTGAGGTTTTATGAAAAGAAAATTAAATGCCAAGGATTGAATGAACCACTGGAATAAGGCTTTACAATATAAATTAGGCAAGTTACAAAGGGTATGTGGCAATTCATGAATCCATTTAAGGATTGCATGAACATCTGAAATAAGAAAACTTATAAGACAAATTACGCAATTTATAAGAACTATATAAGAATACACAACTCCATTTGAGGTTCTATAGAGAGAAAAATTAAATGTCAATGATTGGATGAACAACTCAAATAAGATGATTTACAACACAAATTAAACTATTTAGAAAGATTTAAGAGAGATGCTGGTAAATGAAAAGACTCCCACAACTTGGCCAATATTTGATTGTAAATGAAAGGAATTCAGGAATGGTGGGTGTGACTGTTGAAAATGATAGAAGGCAGTGAGTGCATGGGAGGGGCCAATGTTGAAGATAAGGTACGACCAAGTCAAGTCAGATTTTTACTTTTAAGTAAAATATTCTGACCACTCTTCTGTTTTGCTTTAATTACACAGATCTTCCATCTATTTTGATAACATATATTTTAGTCCGAACCATTAATATCATTAAGGAATATTCTAATAAGATTCTTTACGTACATTTTTTAATTAAAAAAATATTAGAATAAACCTTGTTTCCTACTTTACCCCTCATTATATTAAATATGTGGTTTATCTTTTAATATTAATATTTATTAATAATCTATTTAATATTTTTACTAAATTTAACAAATTAAGACATAACTTTATAATTTTATTGAAAATAAATATATACGATTACAAGACACTTTTTACTAATATATATTTAAAAAATTACATCACAAGTAAGTTTAAATAAATAAACAAGATTTATTGTAAAATAAAAATCTGTATTTATAAAATTAATAAAATTTATAATATGGTAATCAATTCAATAGTATAACAAAAAATATTAAAATATTTATTAAAATTATTTTTTAATTTTAAATATAGATGTATGATATGTCACTAAATGATAATTATTAGTAATTAAGAAGGGATAATTTGGTCAAAATAATGGATCAAATCCTATGATTTAACGGTTAACTAACGGTGGATAGGAGTTGAATCTCAAAAGTAGAAAAGAAGTTTGTGCAATAGATATTTTGATTTTAAAGAAGGTCCATATAAGTTTTTAAAATAAAAAGAGGTCTTTGTAATTTAGGTTAAATAGAGGGGAGTTGATATTACTTTTAATATTAAATATATTATTATAAGATATAATATTTAGATTTTTACTTTTTAATATAAATATATAAAGCAATAATTTGTACGATACTATGATCGGATTAAAATGAAAGAAGAAATTGCTTGGATCGCAAATTAGCCAGCGAATGACGTTTAAAACAACGGTTTAATAACAATTTGGTCCCCAAAAAGTGTTTTTAAAAATAAGATACAGATATCTATTTAGTTAATTGTCAGAGCTAAGAAATAGGCAGGCCTGGCCCATATATATGGGATCAGGTCCAGAAGCCATGGTGCCGCAAATATAACCATTTTCTGATATCCAATCTTTATTATTGATCTGGCACTGGCTCCGAGATGCTTTTCTTAATTTATTTTTATTTTTTAAAAAAAACTAAGTTTCACATTAAAATGTTCTGAAGTTTAAAACGAGTTATACAAATCCAAGGTTTTAAGTATAATCACATATTCTAATAAAATCTAAATTTTAGTCCGGAAATATAAATATTCCTTAGTTCTCATCTTGGTTATTCAAATAATAATTTAATTTAGCCCTAGTGAGTAGCAATTAGTTATAAGGAATTAGGATGTCGCGAGGGGTGATGCAAGCTAGGGGATAAATTAAGATTTGGACAACATTTTTGATTGTAAATGAAACGAATCAAATTTAGGAAGTGTGGTTGTGACTGTGCAAAAGGATAAAAGCAATCGGTGGGTGGGAGAAACCAATATGTTGAAGAGCATATAATACAAATCAATTATACTTATTTGTACCAGCTGAAAGCCCTTTATTATTTGTTTCTCTGGCCAAAAAAAAAAAAGAAAGCCCTTTATTTCAATTGTGCTCCTCTCTCGTAGAGGCTATAAATAGAGGGGAAGGTTAAGTGTAGTGCAAGCATATACAAAAGCCAAATTAAAGGAGTTATATGCGTGTGTGTGGCTGTAAATATGAAGAAGGCTATTCTAGTTTCTTTTCTCATCTGGGTTTCTACATTATTTCTTTCCTTTCCTCTTCCACTCAAGCACGTCTATTACTTGGTAACAACTTCAACTTGATTTGTTTTGCTTCTTTATGTTTTTTCCCTATCTCATTTACTATATGTGACTAAATTGCCTCAATTATGAAATTATTGTACTCCTCCTGTCCTAAATATAGAAGCTAATTAGAGAGTTGATTTTAATAATAAATGTAAGAGCTTAATCAATTTCATCTCTCATATTTATGATTTTTTTAAGTTGATTTATCTCACTTATGAATTGACATGTCATCTAATATTTTATGAGATCAGTATTTTAAGGAAATCAAGTCACATTTGTTAGAATTAATTTATTTAACTCTCTTAATTTATCTAAAGTAGTTAAAAAGTTTTTGCATTAAAGATAAGATAAGTATTAATTAATTATTGGGTTAATACAACTTTTAGCTTTTAAAAATTTGACTTTATTTTATTTTTGGTCCCTCAAATTTAGAACGAATAACTTTTGTACCTGAAATTTACTGCACCTATAAATATTAGCCCCTATAACTTTAACAGTGTGAGTAAGATGAGTTGGCATTCTTGTTGCACAGTGTAAGTAAGATGAGTTGGTATTCTTGTAGCTTATATGGCAAAAAGATTGATAAGAAATGTTGTTGCTCTCCTTTTGCTTTGCGTTTCGAAGCCTTTTCTTTTGGTTTTCCCATATATCCACATAAACTACAAGAGTGTCAGCTCATCTTACCCAGTCATCACCACATCATCAAAATTAATGATGTTTGTGCCAAATCAGCAATATTTAACACAATTTAAACTCACTTGGATTAACATTTACGAACGGAGTAAATTTTAAGAACCAAAACTAATTTCAAATTTTAAGGACTAAAATAAAAATGATATCAAATTTCATGAATTAAAAATTGTATTAATAACCTTTGATTATTTTTCGTTGTGACATGTGAACATATTATTAAAAATTGATATGTGTATGTAAATATTATATATATGATGACAATGCAGAAAGGGCACGGCTAACCTCGCTAGCGACGTATAGGAATAGGTCTGTTGAAAAATGTCCTCCTGGTTTTCGTAATCCTCAGTGCCTTGTTCCATCAATCCCAATTCCAAAAGCTCCGTGCGATTACTATAGCCGTGATTGTACGAAGTAGGAAAAGAAATATGTGAATGATACATATATTAGTAGTAGTAGTAATACTCTCCTCTGTTTTTAAATATAAGACTAATTTTGTAATGTAATACTCCTCTAATTTTAAATATAAGACCTATTTTATAGTTTCAGGAGCATTATAATTAAATAAATTGCTGTCCTGTTTCTGTGCCAAGTGTGTTTACGGGTGCCTTGTGACAGCTTTTCATTATCATTTCACTTTTAAAGAATAATGTCTTCCCGCCTAGATTTCGTGGGAAGTCGAGGTTAACGTTGCCCATGAATTCCATGCACTTGTAAGTGTGAAAAATACTATCTCCAATTATAAGATTCCATTTATATTTTACAAATAAAGTCTTATAATTAAGACCGAAAGTAGTATATAATAATCCTTAAATTTATGTGCTGGTATATGTCCTCCAAATAAATTAGTAGATGCAGAAAGGACAGGGTAGCCTCTCCATCCACGTATAAGAAATATATGAATGATACGTCTAAAGTATATGCAGATAATAATATAAATATAGTCCTTTTGCTTGGAAGGACCATTATTAAATAAATTGCTGTCTTCTTTCTAATATCTTCTATAGCTTCCTATTAATTTATGGGGGAATTATTTTAAGATCCTAAGAAGAAATTTAGTCATCTGAAACTCTAACAATTATTTGAGGAACATATAATGACAAGTTTTAATATAGAAAATGATGACAGGTTTTTGTTATTAACTTATCCTTATAATTTTTTGGTAACTAAATCACCTTCTCGATATCTCATAGTAATAATTCTCTCTTAATTTTTCATTAGAAACAGTACTGTTTCTGTTTTTGTGTCATGTTTATGTGTAGCTTGTTGCAGCTTTTGATTATCATTTCACTTTTCAAGATCAATAATAATGTCTTCCTGCGGAGATTTCATTGTCATGGAAGTCGATGTAAAGATTGCTCATGAATTCCATGTGATTTTGAGTGTGAGAAATATATAATTAATTAGTTAATTCAGAGAGTTACTTCTCTGCTTTAAGTTTTTGGGATATTCAAATGGAGAAATAAAAAAAAGGGGGGGGGAGCACGTGAGGGAAATTAAGTCCAATTAATATCATGGAACATGAGTTTGAATATTAGGATTCTAATATGTAAGAAATTTCCTGACAAAATGATTTTGTTGAGAACTTCTCAGGGATGAGTGATCCATTCCGTGACCTCAAATCTGTGAGACGAATTAAGTGCAATTTTTTCATGGGAAAAACGTTTTTTATCCGTATTTTAACTTCTTTAGTCACTAGCTCAAGTTCTTTTATTAATTTGATGAGCATGAAGTGCTCATTGCAGTTTGGACCATCAAGATTAATTTTGGATGGTCCAAATTGAATTTAAATTTTTGATAATACTAGATTAGTAGATAATAATATATTTTTGTAAAAATTCTTTATTTAGAGTTTAGTAATTTTAAATTTCTTTTTATATGAGATTCTCCTTTTTTTAAAAAGTAAATTTATCACTAAAAAAATTTTATATTAAAAATTTTAAATCTAAACAATTTATATCAAATTTTGAATGGTTTAGATTGCATCATTAGTGACGAGCATACCGTGCTCATCGCTATGATGAACACTAAATGAGGATAGAAGTCATTTTAGTATTGTTGTCTTTATCTCACGCCACCGGAAGAAAAAAAATCACAGAAGTTTAAAACGGATTTACGAGAGAATTTGAGATGAACTTCGGCTGAATTTGGGCATTTGCTACTGACTTAGTGCAGACACGTCCGGTCACAATTTTTTTTTTTTTTAATGATGAAATTTCATGTGCTTTTCATTACAAATTTGTTTAAGAAACTATGAGGGATATGCAACGGTTATTTATTATCTGTCACAAGTATCAGCCATAAATATGTTCCAATGGGATTTCTTGCATCACTTATGAAAAATATTAGAATTAGGTCAATTAAAAATGATAAAATTAAGTTAATTTAAGTATAGCATATTGGAATAATGCATACAATTTTTTTTTTGAATAGATTTTTTTTGGAATAGAAATGCATACAATTTTTAACTTGATGTTACGGTCATTTTTTACTTATGCAAGTATCGCTCAATTTGCCTTTTCTATAATGGAATTAGAATAGAATGGAATATAATCAACTCCATGAAAAATTTCTCACAAGCTAAACCCTATGAAGAAAAAAAATTAATAAATCCAAAGAAACTGGCCACTCCTCACTCTAAATGTTCAAAAATTGATTCTTCATGTATAAAATTTGTAATGCCAATTATTTAAAATAATTATTTGATACACAAAAGTTTACTATATTGTTTGTTTAAGTTACTATTGTTCGGAGATTGTTTTTCTTTTACACTCTACACAAGAAATAAAAAATTATAAGGCCAGCTTTATGAAATGGGTTTACAAATAAACTGACTGAAGTGATTTATTAAAGGAAAAAAGATGCAAAATAATATCCCCTTCCCTGAAATCGCCTCTAATGTTTTTTTTAATTGCAAGTCAACGATCAAGTCTTTTTGTGTGACCTAATCAATTTGGAATTTTGTTTTACTATTCATTACTTATTAATCGTACAATTATGTTATATTTTAAATTCATGTTATTTTCTTCTTTGGCACCATGTCACCATCTTTAACTTAATACATTGTCATGTAATTTCTAGGTCCTAATCGGCGGCGAAATTTATATAGTATAATTTTGTGAAATTATTTAAATAATTGTCTCAACTGATCTTTTTTATTTATATGTATAATCCGTAGTTTCTTAAATCTATTATTGAAAATAGCCTAAAAATGTTTACATTATCAAGTCAATGAGCAAATGGTCTCCACATCCAAACTGGAGAAGTCTTTATGCGGACAAGTCAATTCTCCGCTTTTTTTAATATTAAGCAATATTTATATTATTTGATTAAAATTAAAGTGTGAATTATATTGATATCTTTTAGGTTTAAATATATTTATTAGCGTTTTCTATCTATAAAACTAGAAAAAATCTCACACAAAGATCATAAAAATTACTAAATCTTGAATATATAAGAAATTTCTACAAAAAAGTATTACTGTTTACAAGTTAAGTGTATTGAAAACCTATTAAAATGTAGGAACTAGGAAACAATCCTAATTTGAAATTTAATAATTTTTTAGGTTTTTGTGTGAAATTTTTCATAAAATTATCTTTGTATATGATGTGTCTTCGTTTTATAACATATTTTTCCATAATAATTTGTAGTTTATTACTAAATATAATTTATTAATTTTTATTATTTTTGTAAGTAAAGATTATTTGTCATCATATTCATAATTTTTCCCTTTTTTGGGAAAGGGGTGAAAAGTTCTATTTGAAAATCTTATTGAATGGAAGGACCTTAATCTGAGTGCTTGTATTTTCTGAATATGAAATCTTACAAAGTATTAATATTTTTGTGTGTATAAAAGCATTCATTAGGTCTTTCTAATTAATAAAATTAACACTATGTTTTTATTAAAAAAATGTTGACACGAGTTCGGTCATGTGAACTTAAAAACTACCAGCAGAAATATCTGTAGATCGCCCTCCTAAAAAATTCTTTATTATTTATATTAATAGTGAGATTTTTTTTGAATAGATACTGGAAATCATATTACTCAATCTCGAAAAAAATGCAACAGCACACTTTCCTTTACAGAGTGTGCTTTTGATAGCTTTGGTTCCTCCTGCTTCTCCAAGCAGTGCCCCTCTCGTGATGTTTCGTAGTTGAATTTGAACAAAGACGGGTTGGAATGTGTTACTTTTTAAATATTAAAAAATGAGCAAACATTATTGTCATGGTATCATATGCTCTGAGGGGACGCCTCTTAAAAAATTCTTGTGGCCAAACCAATCTTTTGCAGGGTTTGCTTTTCACAGCAATTGCTGATGAGCTGCCCTCCTATGGATCTATAACACCAATCCGCATATTACTACAGACAAACCTTCTGTACAAGTTTACTGTGTTGAGAAGAGATTTCTTCAGCTTCCTTCTCATGATACCTCTGTTCTCAATATCACTTGGTAAGAAATACTTGCTATTGTTCATCATTTCTCTTCCTTTAATATTGGTGTTATTTCTAAACCTTGTTTTCTTAGTTTTAATTCTGCCAAAGAAGGAATGTTAAGTATTTGTAACTTATAACTACTTTTATCTTGAATATCATTTTGTCTTTGGTTCAAAAAAAGAAAAAAAAAAGCAACAGCAAGTATTTAGTCCCCTTCACCAAGCTCCACCTCTTGAATTTGAGATGGTGGTTGATCTAGGAGACACCAACTATCCTCTAATCTAATAGTGAGATTTGAATCAGAACTTTATAAGCCAAATTCTTATTATCTAGATGAGTATATATCTTTAATTCGTTCTAATTAAGACTATTGCTTGTGAACCACTGAAATGTGCAAGAGATTCGCACGTTAAATCATACCATCACTGCTATCCAGGTCATCAATACTAATATTTAATAAAAATAAATTTCTTTGTTTTATAGAGCCCAGCCAATAAATTTCCCAGAAATTAGTATTTGTATCATTTTGATGGCAAAAGTTTAAAAAATAAAGGGCAAAGGTGCAAATTTATGATGATCTTATTTTCATGTGTACCCAACAGTCTGATCTTTCTAGTAGTATAATTTTACCTGTGATTTTTTTAGTGTAATAGGAGTAAAATTGTGCCCAGAAAATAAGATCATGAGTAAAATTACATAATAATAAAAAGATCATGGTAAAATGGCACCACTAAAAGGATTGAGGTGTTGGATGCACATACAAAAATAAGATCATGGGTAAATTTACACTTCTACCCAAAAATAAATCACACTAACAGTTTTCGCTTCATGTTTTTTTATCAAATTTCAATTAAACTTCAAGCCTTATTCACCACTAAGGAAGTGTGTGTACAAGGAGAATTGCAATGAGGTCCAGAAAAGGAAAATAATTACAAAACAAATGTCAAAAGTTATTATTTCTTATCCTAGAACTTGTCATTATAGACCGCTTAAATTATTATTGAGACTTTTTAGTAATTATTTGCCTTCATTGCGACCTCATTGTAATTCTCCCACATATATATAAGGAAAATTGAGAGTAAATTATATTAATACTCTTTTAGATTTAAATGTCTTTGATTGAAAGCCTTTAATTCAACTTCTTTTCACTTGATTTTTTTGTTAATAAGATTGTCTTTATATGCAGTTTTTACTCTTTTATTTTTCATTTTCTCTTTATTCAAAATTTTTTATTAATTTTTCTTATTGTTGTATCTTACATCTTTTTTTATTAAAATTGTATAACCCCATTTTTTTTCCAACTTTTCATATCAATTTCTTTGGTCCATCCATGTTGGCATGTTATCTAACTTTTAGTCATTGTCCTCCACTTTTCTGAAACCAATTAAAATAATGTCCTTAATTATTCGACTAACCAACAGGAGTAAGCAGCACATTTATCTTCCAAGGGCACAATTTTATAAAATAAAGATGAATTCTGTTATACTCCCTCCGTCCCTTTTTATAAGCAACCTTAGACTCTATCATGTAGATTAAAAAAATTAGTCAAAGACAATAAATAAGTAGAAATTAAAAATTTCTTATTTAAAATACCCTTATTTATGGGGGAGAGAGAGTATAAGAAAAAGAATAAAAAATTAGTATAATAAAGATAATCACGAAGGAGAGAGAATATAGATGGAGTGAAATAATGGTTTGAAAAATGAGATAATAAATATATTGGGTATTAAAATAAATAATTAATGAAAAAAAAGAAGAAAATTTGCTGTAAAAATTTAACACAACTCGCAAATATTGCTCATATTTAAGGACAAAAGGGAATGGTTGTTGTTACTTATAAAAAATGAGGGATGGAGTAGTTGGCAAAAGAAAAAAAGAAAGATGAATTATATTATCTTTCTCTCTCATCTTTTTTTAACAAAATGACTCTCAATGTCCTAGAAACAACATCATTCCCCAGTCAATGCGCTACTCTTCCAACAACCCAGTCAGTTTAGAACATCTCTCTATTTTTTTGGAAAAAAATTAATATCATCAATTGTAATTCCTAAGGTCATGTTTGATATGAAGTACTAAAAATGAGGGATATAGACTATAATTACAATTAAAAAAATCATTAAAAAAGTCTTTATCATGAGTAATTGCTTGTTACATGAGATTAAGCAAACAAATAAAAGTAGGATTGGGGAATATCACTTCTCTAATGATATTCCTTAATCCCATATACATGGGTTTGTTTAATCCCATGTAAATAAGCAACTTTCATATTAAATATTATTTTTCCAATCCCAATCCCAATCCCAACTCCAATTCTAATCCCAATCCTTCATTTTTAATACTTTGTACCAAATGGTAGCTAAGGGTGTACTAGATGCAATCATTAGGATTATTTGAAAAAATAATTATAAATTTGTGAAAAGAAATGAATCATGATATTATATTTAAAATCAAAACAAATTCTTTAATTAGCTCATCTATATTTATATTAGAGGGAGTATAAGTCAGTCTACATATGGTCAATAAATAAAGCTGCTTTTATTCTATCATCTATTTGGGCAATTGGCGGAGAAATGGTAAAAGCAAAAACATTTTAAGAAATAACAAATTAAATGAATGATACATGGCCAATGGAAACTTCATTATCGTTAATCACTAGGAAAAGAAAAATTTAAAAGCAACTTTCTCGAGTCACCGTCAAAATAGAGGCACTTAAGCGTCATTGAGCTAGAAGGTTCCTATAATTTGACCAACATTTAATTTGATCGTAAATGAAAGGAATTGAATTTAGGATGATTTTGTTGAGAAGGATGAAAAGCAATAGGTGGGGGACCCATGTGTTGAAGATAAGATACGACCAAGTCAATTTAAAATTTTTTTTCTTTTATTAATATACTATCCCTTATTTCTAATATAAAACTCATTTAACTAATTTAGAAACATTAAAAAAGCTAAATAAATTACTTTGAAATATTTGTATTTATTATTTTTAAAAACCGATTTACTTAACTGATAAACCACTATATAATCTAGTGAGATGCACAGGTATTTTAAAGATATTATGTAATATATGTTATAATTAAATAATTAATTTAATTTAATTTATTTTTTAAAATTAATTAAACAAGTCTTGTATTAAGAACAGGAAATAGAATATCAAACAACAGTTTATATTCTGATTGGATTTAGGTGGGCGGAATTGGTAGAAACCAATACTGAAGAACTTTTACGACTTTTTGGCCTGAAACCCACTTCTACCAATTTGAAAGCCCTTTATTTCAACTGTGCTCCTCTTTCCTGGAGACTATAAATAGAGAGGAAGAGTGAGCGTAGTATATACAAAAGCCAAATCACAAGAGTCATATATTGCTGTAAAATATGAAGAAAGCTATTCTAATTGCTTTTCTCATTTGGGTTTCTGCCATATTTCTCTCCCTTCCCTCTTCCACTCATGCACGTCTATTACAAGGTAACAACTTCAACTTCGTTTGTTCTGCTGCTTTATCATCATCATCATCTTACAGTCTCATTCACCTGTGACTAGCATCTTGCCTCAGTTATGAAATTACTATTATGCTAATTAATTATTTTCTGTTGTGATTTCTGAATATATTAAATTGATACCCCTATGGTCCTATTTATAAATCATATATTTCCAACACATGTTTTCTTTAAACTTTATTAACTCTGCTTTAAAATTTAATAGCTATTTTTTTTAACTTTATCTTTCTATAATATATACACCTTTCAAGAAAATAATAATTGATACGTAATAATAAACAAAGAGTAAAACAGTATATTCATGTTAAAAATTTAATCAGATGACCAATATAAATAGAATCAGATGAGCATGTTATATTGATGTTTGTATGTAAATATTATATATGATGACGATGCAGAAAGGACATCAATAACCTCGCCAACGCCGGAGAAGAATACGCCTGCAGTAAAATGTCCTCCTGGTTCTCGTTATGCTGCTTGCCTTCCACCACGAGCAAAGCCCATTCCAAAAGCTCCTTGCAATCCCTATGAGCGTGGCTGTAAGAAGTAGGAAATAAAAGAAATATATGAATGATACGTATAAGGTATAATAATAATATATAGTCCTTTTGCTTGGTGGAAGATCATGATAACAATCTCCTAATAATCCATTATTAAATAAATTACTCTCATGTTTCTGTGTCATGTGTGTTGTTTCAGCTTTTGATTATCATTTCTCCTTTGAGGAAAATGTCTTCATGCCTAGATTATTTGATGGGAAGTCGAGGTTTAGGTTTCTCATGAATTCTACATGTACGTGTGAGCGTGAGAATTATGTAATTCTTAAATTTATGTGCTGGTGTTGTACTTGAAATAAAGAATTAACTCCACTCCTGCCCTTTTTGCCATCTTTTTAATTAGTTTTTCATAGAGTTACTTCTGGGAAGAAAAAGAAAAACCGAGGGAAATGGTCCAAATCTTGAATTATTTAATTTATTGCATCACTTGAGGAAAAAAATATTAGAATTTGATCAATGAAAAGTGATAAAATTAAGTTAATTAAGTATAGCATATTTGAGTAATTTTTATTTTATATTATTTAAATCTTATCTGGCCATCTTTTTCTTCTTATGCAAGTAGCTCAATTTAGTTTTCTCTAATCATCCCCATGGAAAATTTCTCACGAGCTGAACCCTATGAGAAAACAGTTAAAAACATTTAAAGAAAGTGGCCATTTCTCACTCTAAATGTTCAAGAAATTAAATGACTGTTCATACATAAATGGAATTCGTAATCCCAAAATTTTTAAAATAATTATTTCATATTAACAAATGTTAATGTCTTCAAGTTACTTATATTAAAGGAAAAACGATACAAAATAATACCCATTTCCTAGAAATCGCCTTTAAATTGTTTTCATTAATTTCAAATCAACGATCAAGTCTTTCCATGACCTATTCAATTTGGAAGTTTATTTTAATATTCATTACCCATTAGTTGTACAATTATTGTCATGTGTCTCTTGTTATACATTTTAACTTCATGTTACTTTCTTCTTTGGCACTGTATATATACACGTATATGCGTGCCTATGTGTGCATTTCCTGAAATAATAATATCACCATCTTCAACATCAATAATACACTGTCATTTCGAGGTCATAATTAATCTTTTTTGGCCAAATTTCTAGTTAATCGCGGCGACCAAATATATATACTATAACTTTGTAAAATTATTTAAATATAATCCACAATTTCTTAAATCCATTTCTTGAAAATAGCCTTAAAACTGACCACGTTCTCAAGTCAATGAGCAAATCTTCTCCAGCCCAAAGCTGGTCAATTCTCCCATTTTTTAAAATATTAAGGCATTTTTAGGTTGAGCAACATGAACTTTTTTTCATTTGCTGCATTAGAATTTGTTATTTACTTTTTATAATACTTTTTGACAACTGTATTGCCTAAAATTAAAGAGTAAATTATATTGATATAATTTAGGTTTAAATATTTTATAACGTTTTCTATCCGACTCATGTTCTCTCAATTTTTTATCAACGAAACCATCTTTATATCCAGTGTGTATTCGTTTTAAAAATAAATTAATACATTAACACGCTATATTCATCATCATATGTTAAATAAATCATAATATATAGTGTTTATAACATATTGTTTGAACAATAGTTTTCCAAGATACTTTAACTCGTCATTTATTTCTAAATACTCCTCCGGTTCTTAATATAATACTTATTTAACTAATTTGATTAGATTAAGAAAGTTGGGTAAGTTAGTTA
Source organism: Neltuma alba (assembly GCF_004799145.2). NCBI lineage: Eukaryota > Viridiplantae > Streptophyta > Magnoliopsida > Fabales > Fabaceae > Neltuma > Neltuma alba. Next base: position 16,832 of record NW_021637395.1, read on the forward strand.
ATTATAAGAAATATAATATGTTTTTCCCAAAACACTATAATCATCTTTTTTAATACCCTTTCTCCTTCTTTTACTTGATTATGGTTGAGAAAGTATCAATAGGATTAATTTAGAAAAAAATTAATAAAGATAAGAAATATATCTTATTTTTGGGACCAAAATCAACTTAACAATTAGATTCTATATTAAGGACTGGAAGAGTATTATTTCTCACTTTTATTATTTTTATAAGTAAAGATTATACATCATCACAGTCAAGTCTCTGTTTGAAAATTTTATTAATTATTAGAAGGACCTGAATTTGAATATTGGTACCTTTGTCTATGAATCCTATAGAGTAACGCCCTGGTACTGTTTATGTAATCCTTCTCTAAATTATATTACAAAACAAGTCTCACATTTAGGACTACAGGATTATAAGATTTCCAAATAGCAACTCTTTTACAAATTTCCCAAATTTTTCTCATCAAATTAAGGCAATTTTTTTTTTTCATAAAAAGAAGCTTAGATGAATAGAGTCATGATAACTCCAAAAGCACTTACAGATAGAAATATCTATAGATCACCTCCCAACATAATCTTTATTTTAATAGCGAGATTTGAATTCAAAGATTACTGGATTATAAGGCAAATTCTTATGAACTAGAGAACTTTGATTGGTTTAAATTGAGACTATGGTTTATTTGCTACGAGTCAGTTTAATAAATATATGAAGTTCGTCTTCTATCATGTAATTTTATTGTGCATATTTTTACATTATTTTATATTACTTACATTTAATATACTTTGGGCAATTCATATACAGACAAATGGAGAACGCAAAAGCATACACTACAAAAAAATTGACTTTCCGCGGCGACAAAAGTCGCCGCCGAAAGTTTTTTGCGGCAACAAGTCGCCGCTGAAAAGTCGTTGCCGTAGCAGCCGTGGCTGAAAACTTTCAGTGGCGACTAAAAATTTCGCCGTTAAAAGATACTTTCAGCGGCGATAAAAAAGTCGCCGCAGAAAACACTTTCGGCGGCGACACTCTTGTCGCCGCTGAAAGACCTTTCCGCGGCGACAAATGTCGCCGCCGAAAGTGTTTTCTGCGGCGACTTTTTTGTCGCCGCTGAAAGTAATGCCTAAGAAGAATTGACTTTACTAATGCCACGTCATCACCGCCGGTGCCACGTCATCGTCTCCGGCCGCCACGTCATCACAGTCGACCTCCACGTCATCGCCATCGGCGGCCACGTCATCACCACCGACCGCCACATCATCACTAGCCACCTCCACGTCATTGCCACGTCACTCCTCCTCGCCACGTCATCGTCTAAATATTTTCACCTTAAATGTGTTTTCTTCCAGGTTCGAACTCGTGACCGCCTCCTTTCGTGTCCAACCTTCTTGCCGCTAAGCCAGATTGAATTTGTTTATTAATATTGTAAAATAAAATATATATTATTATATTATACTTTCGGCGGCGACAAAAAAAGTCGCCGCTGAAGGTCCACTTTCAACGGCGACACTTTTGTCACCGCTGAAAGTCTTGGTTTCAATAGCGAACTTTCAGCGGCGACTAAAAAAGTCGCCGCTGAAAGTCCACTTTCGGCAGTGACAAAAAAGTCGCCGTTGAAGGTCCACTTTCGGCGGCGACACTTTTGTCTCCGCTAAAAGTCTTGGTTTCAATGGCGAACTTTTAGCGGCAACAAAAAAAGTCACCGCTGAAGGTCCACTTTCAGCGGCGACACTTTTGTCGCCGCTGAAAGTCTTGGTTTCAATGGCAAACTTTTAGGGCGACTAAAAAAGTTGCCGCTGAAGGTCCACTTTTAGCGGCGACACTTTTGTCGCCGCTGAAAGTCTTGGTTTCAATGGCGAACTTTCAGCGGCGACTAAAAAAGTCGCCTCTGAAGGTCCACTTTCAGCGGCGACACTTTTGTCGCCACTGAAAGTCTCGGTTTCAGCGGCGACTTTTTGGTGTCGCCGCTGAAAGTGGACTTTCAGCGGCGACTTTTTTTGTCGCCGCCGAAAGTCGTCACCTAAAGTCTATTTTTTTGTAGTGATATTTTTATAAAAGCAACTGAAGCACTAATAATCCAGAAAACCGAAAGCAAATGAATTTGGACTCAAGAATGAAGGGTAAATTATCAATGTAGGTTGGACTCAATTAACATGGAACATAACTTTCAATGTTAAAAATTTGCCAACAAATTGAAATACTATTTTGAAAGCTAGAAATTGTGTTAAACCTATTCAAATTGAAGTACTATAGGAATTTTCCTAAAGGAAGTGTGAACAGCCTTGCTTCTAAGTCTTAGTCGTAATAAAGGAATTTGTTCTATCAATATATAATGTTGGCAATTTATCCAACTTTCTTTAGTCATTTTCCACCACTATTATTTTGTCCCTCAAATACTAATTTAATCTGAAATCAGAAATACTTTTCTGAAATCAAATAATGTCTTTATAATTCGACCTGGCAACGAGTAACTAGCACACTAATCTAATTCTACGGTAATTTTATAAAATTAAGATGAATTGTTATCTTTCTCTCTCATGCTTTTCTAACAGTGACTATGAATTTCCAGGAAACAGTGATCAGAGCCTTTGTCGTTCGTCTTGGGGTTCCCAATCAAAAATAAATCCAAGCAATGCAATATAGTGCAAAACTCGGGTCGTTTCACTTTGAGGAGCCTTTAATTGAAATCCTAAACAAATTAAGTATAAAAAAAAAACCATTGACTTAGAAATGGATTGATTTTCTTTTTAACTAACTAATTGGCAGAATTTAAAAGGATGCAAAATGAGTAAATAATTTTTTCGATTTTTAGTTTATAGAATGGATATGAATGAAATAAACAAAGAGAATTAACAAGTGACAGCAAATGGAAAAGCAATCATCTAGCACAATGATTAAGGCTATCATTACTTCAATTAATTTGGGAGTTAGTTAAATTCAAAAGACTCTAAGGGCCACCCCTTAGACTCAGTTTAATTAAAATAATCAACACCAAGCCACCTTGCATATTAATTACTCACAATTAAATTGTTTCAGCACAATTAGCCAAAAAGAATCAAGGAAAAGCAATTAACATGTTTGGTCCAATAACCAACCACTTTGAATTACTACTGAATATTCACAATAATTTCAAAACATAGTCTGACCCAGTACAATGTAAAGAAGTTAAAACTAATCACAGCATAATGTTAAATGCTAATCAAATATTCCAGCAACTACAACCAATCTCAATACAAATATAAATCATCAAAGCACATTCAAACATTGTAAAATTCATTCTAAAACCTAGAAATCACAATTACAATGAAGAAGTAAAGATTGGAAGAGTTGAAACTCCCCTTTGAAGCTCTAAGTTCAAGCCATAACCATTGCTCTAAAGAATAGAAGGATTTAGCTAAGCATCTGCATCACTAAAGCTCCACCATATGCTTCAGTGATTAAAGCCATAACAGACAGCACAAATGAAGATAAAAGAGACAATGATGATGATGAATGGGCTTCCTGTCTCGTGGCGTGGCACTGAGGATGGAAGTAATTGAGGAGGACGGTTGCGATGGTGTGGAATTGGATTGATGGAAGATGGTGGAATTGGCCGAAACTCAAGAATATGGAGTGAAGAATGATTCAAAAGTCCCTCTTGCGCACACTGGACCTCCTCTTCTTTCTTCCCTCCGTCACTCCCTGTTCGCGCTGCTGTGCCTCTCGTGTCCTCTCTCTTCTCTGTTCTGAATGCTCGCCCAAGATGATGATAATAGTAGGTTATTAGGGGGGGTCTCCCCTTTTTTAATTATTTTTTTATTATTTTTTTTTCCTTTTTTTTTCTCTCCTTTTTTTTAATTTGAATTTGAATTTTTAAATTTTTCAAAAACCTGCAAACAAAATTCAAGAATAAGGTAGCATTAATTGTCCTTAAAAATCAATTAGTCACAATTAAACCAAAATATGATAATTTTGCCCCTATAAAATAACAATTCAAAATAAAATATATTAAATCAATTAACAATCAATTAAGGCCAAAAGGATTAATTAAGTTGACAAAACCCAAATAAAAGATATCAAAATTTATAAAAATAATGAGTTTGTCAAACAGTGTCTAAATTGTTTTCATTCCAAAGTCAATGAGCTAGTCTTCCTATGATCCAGTCAGTTTAATTATCATATCTTCTTATTTACAAAAAAAATGTCAACAGTTAGTACCACTAGTCCAAAATAAAATAATAAATCACGTTATGATATTCTATGCAGTTGGACTAGCTCATGAATAATACATATATTGGTGGAAATTTTTGTATTTTATAATTATAATTTATCTCTTTCCCACTCATTTCCTTTTCTCACTGACCCCTATCAATTTCCTAGTGACAACATCTGTGTTGTTTTCATTCTCGGGTCAATGAGAAAGTCTTCCTCTAACCTCGTCAAAATAAAATTATTTTTAATATCTCTTTTAGCTCCTTCTTTTCCCCTTTTGGTGGGTTTTTCCATGAATTGACTTAGGGTTTGCATAGAGAAGCATATGTCATGCCTAGTCATAGTCAAATAAATCAACTTACCCTATTTTCTAGGTTCTCTGAGCAAGTCCTCTTTCTTGTCTCTCTTTTCATCATAAGCAAACAACTTTAGATTTTGTGCTATTTGACTATCAAGGACTTGCAACAGACATACCTGTTTCAAACAGCAAATCTAATATATATTTTCTTTGAGATAAAACAATTCCCGTTTCAAACCTAGCACTTTCTATTCCCAAAAAATATTTCATTGTCCAAAGTTCTTTTATTTTGAAAACATTGTGAAGGAACTTTTTGGTTTGATTGATCCTCACCTCTGTGCTTCCTGTTATAAGCAAATCATCCACATAAACTAAAACCGAAACAACTTCATTATTAGAGTGTTTGATAAAAAGAGAATAATCAGACCTGCTTTGGTCAAAAAAATCTTTCTATAGTGCCTCTAACAACTTTTTATTCCACTGTACCAAGGCCTACACCAAACCATACAGAGACTTTTCCAATTTACAAACCATTTGCTCCCCTGTTTTCTCAAAACCATTATGAATTTTCATATAAACTTCCTCATCAAGGTTTCCTTGCAGGAAAGCATTGTGAACATCCATTTGATAAATGTTTCATTTATTAATAGTAGCTAATTTCAAAACAACTAACAATGAACATTTTCACAGCTAGAGAGGAGGTCTCGTGATAATCGATCCCTTCCCTCTTGTTACATCTCTTAGCTGCCAACCTAGCTTTATATTTGTCTATACTACCATCAGGGTTGTATTTTATCTTATAAACACACTTGCAATCTATAGGCCTCTTACCCTTAGCAGGGATAAAAACAGGCCAGGCCTCGCCTCACCCTTAACAGGCTAGGCTTATGGTGAGGCCTGTTGGCCTAAGCCTAACTGCAGCCTGTGACAGGCCTTTATTTGGCCTAGGCCTGGCTTGTAATCAAGCCTAGCTAGCCTATGGCCTGTTAAGAAGCCTGTATTTTTAACAAATTTCAAACATATATAAATAATGCAAAATTACAATAACTTAAACCAAATTATCCAAAATACAAACAAAAAATATGAAATAATCAGGAATAGGAATAGCCGAATGGGAACAGCTTGAGTGACCTAGGTTAAATTTTAGCACTTGTAAATTTATAATTTTGACCCCCAAAAAAATCATAACAGGTCCAGGCTGCCTAACTAGTTTAATAGGTTTATTATTAGGCCTGAGCATAGCCTGATAAGGTAAACAGGCTCTTTTACAGGCCTGAGCCTACTCTTATAGTTAAATAGGCCAGGCTAGACCAGGCCATTTACAAGCCAGGGCATAGGCCAGTAGTAGGCTGTCTAGCTTATTTCCACCCCTAAACCTTATGTAAAGGCACTATGGTCCAAGTCTTGTTATGTTCCAGTGTTTCCATTTCAGCCTTTTGGCCTTAATCCATTTTTGATTTTTCACAACCTCCTCGTAATAAGATGGCTCACTATTGGAATCCATAGAATTCAAAAAGCACATATAATTAGCAGAAAGATTTGAGTAAAAAAGGTAATTATCAACAAGATACTTGAATTTTCTTTTGTCTAAGCATTCAAAGTCAGATTGTAGCAAGTTACAAATATAATCATTTGACTAAATAGGGGGTCTTGTCTCACACACTAGCCTAGGTTGAGGAGAAACAAGATGATTGCTATCATCATTGCTGTTATCTTCTCCATTCGCTCCTACTCTCTTTGTATTGTTTATAAGTAAACTACTATTTGGTTCTTGTTCATTGATTCCTGTAATGGCTTTTGTATTATTTGAAGCAATTGGGGTTTTTTTAGACTTAAACTAAAATATTGATTTTACGTTACTGCACATTCCCCCTTGAAAACTATCCCTTACATCCTTAAAAGGGAATTTGCCTTCACCAAAACTCACATGTCTGCTCATAAAGAGGTTTTTGCTTTTCAAATCAAGTAAAATAAATCCTTTTTGATTTTCTGGGTATCCTAAGAACACAGCTGGAATGGATCTAGGCTAAAGTTTGTCAATGAATTTCAAATCAGTGGCATAGGTAAGGCAGCCAAAAGTTCTCAAGTTGTCCATAGCAAGCTTAACACCATATACTCTCTCATGAGGAGTTTTATAACCTATCACTTTAGATGGAACTTTATTAATTACATGGGTGACCGTCTTCACACACTCTCTCTAATACTTAATAGCTATTCTAGATTACAGAATGAGACTTGTAGTAATTTGCATGATGGTTTTGTGTTTTCCTCTACTACCTTATTTTGTTTAGTTCTATAGGGACATGTTGTTTGATATACTATGCCTTTCTCCTGAAAATAAGTTTTCAGTTGGTTGTTCGTAAATTTAGTCTTATTGTTACTCCTAATCTTCTTAACAGTCACAAAAAATTAGGTCAGCACATAGGCAATAAAAAATTTTTGTGTGTATTTCAATTTCACTCTTATACCTTATTAAGAATATCCAAGTTCCTCTTGAAAAATCATCAACTAAAGTTAGGAAAAACTGGAAACCTTGATGCGTTAGAGTCCTATATGGACCCTAAATATCTGCATGAACTAAGTCAAAGCATTTTTGAGACTTGATAACACTGGGATTAAAAGGGAACTTGGTTTGTTTAGATTGAGTATAAATTTTGCAAAAGTCAAATCCTTTATTCAAGCAAGAAACATCAATGCATATGTGATCCCAGTGTCCCATTACAAATAAGGGTGTGTGTCCTAATCTCTTGTGCCATAAATGAACATTACTAACTTTTGACATTTTAGTCTCATTTTGAATAACATTCATAGAATTAGAAACATTTTCCATTCTTAAGACATATAATCCTTTAAATTCTCTACCAGTCAGCTTCCTCTTCCTATCCTGAAGGCCCTACAGTAAACAAAAATCAAGGAAGAAGGCACCATGCATTGTTGTTCTTCAGTGAATCTAGATATGGATATGAGATTAAGTTCTAATTGGGAAGCATATAAAACATCATGTATGATAATGTTATTGCTAGTAGTTATAGTGCCTATATGTGTCATAGGGAGTCTATCTCTATTTGGTATTTTAATTGACTTGATAGGTCCATCATATTCTCTATAATGATCAAACAATTATAATTTACCAGCCATATGTGTTGTTGCACCCGAATGCAAAATCCAATATGTAAAGGTTTATTTTAAAGTGAGATATAGGAGTGAGCAAACCTGTACCAATCAATGAATGAACGACCAGCTCATTATCCCTCTTCAATAGCTCCAAGATCTTTTCATACTGCTCCTGTGTGAATGTTAAAGCAATTAGAGTCATAAGTGGACATCTGATCCTTGTGAAGCCTTTGCTCCTTTTTGACCAGGATCCATTCCTTGTTTCCCTCAATTACCCTCAAAATTAGCCAGATAGCCAATTATTTAGAAGCAATTTTCCTTTACGTGACCCCTCTTATAGCAGTAAGCGTATTCAGGGATGGCCTCTCCTCAGCCTCTTCCTCTTCAGCGTCCTCTCCCTTTTGTTGCCATGGCCATTCCTTCTGTGAGAATGGCTTTCTTAGTGTTCTAAATCAATTTTTGTGTTTCATCTTACACAATCATGGAGTTGGCCTTGTTAACCATGGGGAGTGGATTCATAAGCAAAATTTAACTTCTTGCTTGGCTAAAATTTTTATCAGCCCCATCAGATATTGTAAAAGTTTCTGCTCTTAGATTACATCTGCATAAGTCTTAGACGTCGAACAAGTGCATGAAGGAATCACTATAAGTGCCATATGCTCTTTCCACAATTCCTTTAATTTTGAAACATAAGCAGAGATGGAATTCGATCCTTGCTGGAGGGAGCTTATTTCTCTATGTAGTGCAAAGATTCGCGAACCACTCTTTTTGTCGTATCTTTCTTTGAGTTCAACCCAAACATCTTAATTACGTATTCTAGAAATAGACGATGTGCTTGCTAATTCTTTCAAAATCGACTTTATCAGCCACGAGAGTACCATGCCGTTACATCGCTCCTGTTGGGGATACAAACTTTCTTCTTGGACACTTTTCTTGTAATGCCTTTGATGAATCCTATCCTATGTTTACCAAGTAGGGCGATCCATATCATGCATGACCATATTGTGTAGTTTTCGGTCCTAGTGAGTATGTGGGGAACGATTGTTGTTCCCTATGTGTCTGATGGGTGTAGAAAGAGATGATGGGAAAATAGCCACCCATTTAATTAACAGAGTTTCATCTAGGGTTCCTGTGCGAGTCTTCTAGGCTGCACAATCTTAGGCCTTCTTTAGTGAGATCAGATCCGAACCTGGGTCTAATATCATGTAGAAAACCATAGCCCAAAACCATCTAAACACATAGTGTGAACAGACCTACCAATTCTTGATTAGTTGGAAATCTGTACATTACACCACACTGAGAAAATACGAGGGACACAGTATTTATAGAGCAGTACAAGACACCACTAATAACAAAATATAGTGTTTAACAATAAAACTATACAGCAGAAAAGATAAATGAGAACACTAAAACTACATCCTATTTTCATCAATAATTATATAAAAATGTCAACCATTAATATTAGGGACAAATTCAAGAAAAAATGTTTTAATTTTTGATGAATTTTATTCAAGGCCGGAGGCTATAAAAGAATTATTTGACCGTAATAATTTAGTTCATTTCCCATTAAAAAATTATTTTTATTTTTATTTTTCCCCCAATTACCAACTAGGATATGATTATGGCCACATATTCTTCCATGCCAACATTTTTAGTCATCAAGTAGGGCCCATTAAACTAAAAGTAGCAGATGTTTATCATAATTAACATTTTTGTCATTTTTGCACTCATTTGAAATTTGCCTAAGTAGATTTATACCCAAAACAAGTAGATGGTATTTGGCACACATTAAGTATAAGTTAATGGGTAAATTTGCACCTTAACCATTTGTTTTATTTTATACGTTGTGTTATTAGATATATGCTTTAAGCATATGTATATGAAGGGAGAAGCATGTGATGCAACAATGGGTGATGTCTTTTCTAAGCATAAAGTTATTGGTTTCAACTTGTGAGTGGTGGATATGATTTATTTTCAAAATGATGATGAACAACATAATGGGCTATGGGAAAGTGATGCGTCATGCATACAATATGATAATATATATACATGTGTGTGTGCGTGCGCGTGTGAACCCTAGAAAATATATAGAGGAAGCGGTTGTTAATATCTTGTATATATAAATTAATACACATGACTGATACCATGGGAAACACTCACTTTACTTTGAAAATTGAAAATATATGGTATATAAAGAGTGGCAAATAAATTGTTTTCTTATCAATATGTGATATAAGTTACATATATTTGGGATATAAACAAGTTCTAGTTGTAGAAATAATAATTTAACTGACATAATAAAAAAACTAATTGAATCTATACAATATATTGAAAGGTGTAATACAAGATAGAAATCTAAAATTGACAAATAAACTTGGATACGAACATTTCTTTGCTAATCAATCTGCAACGAAGAAATTGACAGAAGAGAATTTGGTTGCTAAATTCCATCCATAATCATCTATTTGTTTTTTAGTGTAAAATGTGAGGTCGTGCTTTACATATGGAATTAGGAGTGGGCTGAATATTCATATCTTGTCTATTGCTTTACATATGGAATTAGGAGTGAGCTGAATTAGAGTATTACATATAGAAGAGCATGAAACACTTTGATAACCCCTTTTGGCCATTGAAAACCATAAAAGAATAAAAAAAAAAAACCTCAAAACTCAAATTGATTCTCAAGTTACTATCCACTTGGTAAATCTTGAATTTTCGGTCACCTTTGAAAAGTCATAATTAAATCTAAAAAAAATCAGAATAAAGTAGTTCAAGTCTCTAATTAAAACTCTTTAACTTATCTATAGGTGAAAAATACAACTCAACTCATTATCTTTCCCTCTTTTCCCAGAACATCCATGGAAAAGTTACTGTTCATTTGCTAGAAATTACAATTCCATATTTTTTTGGCTTATGATTAAAAAATCATATCTTTTAACATTCATATCCAAATTGCATGCTCTGGGACTCTCTTTGAGAGCATTTATGACAAATATTAAACTCTCTCTCATAAGCGGTAATTGTGGGAGCATTTCTGTCTTAATGCTCCCATAAGTTCCTTTTTTTTTTTTTAAATTAAAGCAAAGTTCTAGAGCAAATGAACAAGGACAAACAAGACTCAATATAGCAAATTCATCCACACATAGCAATTAGCAAACTAGAAAATCATGGTTATAAATTAGACTTTCTCTATTTTCTATAAATCGATGAAAACAATAATAAAAGCAGAAAAGATGAGGTGAGAACTAGTTAACTACTTGAAACACATGCCATAGTTGAGACAGATGAAAGGACATCATCATTGCTGCGATCAAGGAATATGATACATGGATGCAATTCAGAGAACTGATGAAGCTGGTTATGGCACCGACGGTGAGAATGGACAAAATATTATTCATGCAAAACATGAAAACAGAACTAGTAATGAAATTATCTGTGTATGTGTGTATGTTCCTGTTCTCTTAATGCAATAGATTGCATCAAATATTAAAAAAGGACTCTTTATATATTGCAAAAAATGTTGGAATCTTTTTAAAATGAAAAGATGTGTTTTCAGAAGTTATGTCCTTATATAAATTTATATGAAGTGTTGTGTAGAGAGTTGCAACTTTAAAAGATACTAAGGTTGGTTTCTTTGGTTTCTAAAGACATCAATGAAAAGGTGTGACAACCACCACGTAGTGAAATGTTGTGCTATTTTTTAAGGAAATCCTATATATTAAGAAGGTGTAATCCTTTATGAAAAAATTACTAAATAAGTAAACCTTTCATTATTTAAGTCAAATTGGTTTATAAATCGATTACAACTTTTAGTTAAAGAAGTATTGCTTCAAGAGGAATTTGCTCAATGTAATGACCCAGCCATTTGAGAATTTTAGAAATAAAAAATAATCAATTAATTGATCAGGTAAGTTTAAAAAAAAGGGGGGGGGGGGGAAGAAAGAAAGAAAGGAAGGAATATAGTGGGCCTTGGGCTACTGCTCATCCATAGCCATTTTGCTTTCCCTCTTCCCTCCACCTCCTCATCTTTCTGGCTGTCTAATGATGCGCGTCTTGTGCCAAAGCTGTCCACCATTTTCCTAGGCTGTGATTCTTCTTTCCTCCGCGTTGTTGTTCATCTTCTCTCACACTGGATGTTTGTTATTCATGGTTAATGTCCTCCTTCATTCAACAACGTTGTGTATGTGAGCAAGTTCCCCTCTTATTTCTTCTTTCTCTTTGATGTCTTTGTGTGTGTATGCCTTTGCTCTTCATCTTCAAATCTGTCTATATTTGTTTGTAGTGTTTGATGTGAGTGGTGGTCTGGTGTGTATATGGTTTGAATATTGGTGCACTAATAACCTCTCAAAATTCCTACCTATTCAACTTGTTTTGCCACTCTTCCACATGTTCTTGAAGTCAATTTTACAGGAAAAAGCCTAAAGCGAGCAAGAAAGAGAGACCAGAATCAGAGAGGTTGAGAAAGGACCAACCATCATGGTACATGGAGACAAACGTCACAGCATCTTTAACAGAGAGGAAGGAATGCAGTTCTGTAATAGGCGCCACGGCTCCTAACTATATTCGCCACGGCGCTCAAGCTATCCCAGAGAAGTGCTTATTTGGTGTAATCCATCGCGGCCTATTCTCACATGCATCGCAGTGCCAAAGCTGTTCATAGGAAATGGATTCTGTTTAATATGTCACAACGGATGACCACATCCGCCGTGGCATTTAATCCTTTGCAGCTGTGTGTTTTGAGCTATAACTTAAAAATTAGGGCATATACTTTGGGGGACTCAGTTTTTTTAGGGACACTTTGACTTTGGGGCGATTTTGGAGGTTTGCTCTACTAGGGTTTGGAGCTTTGGAGGCTTGGGATCTTTGGGCTCGAAGCTAGAAGTGATTTGAAGCTTTTTACTAGATTTTTCTGGGTTCTTCTTCTTCTTCCCTACTTGTTTCTGTAATGACTACTAGCTATTCTCATAGTTGTAGCTCTTTACTAAACATGTATAGCTAAATCAGTTTGCCGGAGTTATTTTGATCTATTGTATGGATTAAGACTTGGTTTAACTATCTCTTTAGTGTTAATGATAATGTTCAGTTGTTTTTACCTTGAGCTTAATGCTTCCTTGTGTCTGGCCATCATTTGGATTGATTGTTGGATTATTTTAAACTTGAGAAAGTTAAATTAATCTATGAACTTTAGTAAAAACGTGCTAGTCTGGAAATTTAATTGAGTAATAGACAGTTTGTTAATAGAACAGAGATGTATCTGTTAACCTAGCATAGACTAAAATGGGTTTTGGTTTTCACAGTGCAACCTTTTCAAACAAATGCAAGAGATTGCTTTGTTTTATTGTGATGCAAATATTTGGTTTTGACTTGAGAAAGTTTAATCAATTCTGCGAATCCCAGGTAACTAAGCTTATTGTTAATTACTACTTGAGAATTGGTTAATCCATTTTTATGAAGTATTTTAGTGAAAAATAACACTAGTCCCTTATTCATTCCAAAGTCAAGTTGATTTTATATTGCTTTAAATCATTGTTTTTCAAATTTCATCTCACATACTCTTTTATAACTTTTGATTCACTTAATGAAAAACTCAATTATTTTTTTAATATTTTTTGATATCTTTTATATAGATTTTGTCAACTTAATTGGTCCCTTTTTGGCCTTAATTGATTTAATATGTTTTATTTTGAATTATTATTTTATAGGGGCAAAATTGTCATATTTTGATTTAATTATGATTAATTGATTTTTAAGGACAATTAATGCTACCTTATTCTTAAATTTTGATTGTAGGTTTTTAGAAGATTTAAAAATAAAAAAATAAAAGAAAAAAGAAAAAATAAATAAAAAGAGAAAAAATAATAAAAAGGGGGAGCAAAGCGTTGCATTTTGCTCCCATCCCTAATATTTGATATTCATCATTATCATCTTAAAGAAGGAACAAAGACACGGGCTGGACGAAGTGGGTGATGGCGAGGGGGGAAAAAAAAAGAAAAAGAAAGAGGGACTAGGGGACGCGCTTGACAAGGAGAGATTCAGCGTGAACGAAGAGAGAGGTCCTTCCATCGGTCCAGTCCATCATCACCGGTGCCTTCACCTTCTTCTTCTCCTGGGCACAACAGAACTAGAGGAGTGGCGGTGAACAAAGATAGAAAGAAGGACTAGCGAGGTGACGGCACTATTCAAATCCACTATTCAAATAATCATCTTCTTCATCTTGACAAAGCACAAGGACCATTAGAATCGACAACGAGAGGAGAATCACCTATCATCGTTCTCGTCTTCATATTCTTCTCCTCCATCTAGAATTAATAGTGGCCGACAGTGCAGAACAGAGGCAAGCGTTCAGGATCAGTGACGGCGTGAAGAATTCAGTGTGAATAATGTTCTTCCATGGAAGCTTGCAACAGAACATTAATTGTGGCATTTTTGAACCGTGGCTAGGACTCTATAATTCTCTAATTCAACAATAATGGCAGGAGCTCGGATCATAAAGGGGAGTTTTAGTTGCTTTAATTTCCTGTCCAATAGTTGTTTAACAATTCCTAGGTCTTATGATAGTTATTCTGATTATTGAAAAATTTTTATTGTTTAATCTGATTATATTTGGAGATTATTGTGACTGGATTATTGTTTAGTATTTGACATTGGGCTATTTATAGCTTTAATTTCAATTATAATATTGTGGTTATGACATTTGTATTGATTTTAGAGTTAATATATTGTGATTTTCTAAGGTGGCTTGGAATCTTAGATCATATTGTCTCTTGCTAGCTTTAATTCTGTTGTTTTGGATTTAAGAGTTCTAATTAAGCATTGGTTTTTAGCATTCTTAATCTCATTTTACTATTCTGGTTGCAGTTAGTAAGTTGAAATTTTAGAAAAATATTTTGTGGCAATTCGAGGTGGTTCGGTTGTTGGATTAAAAGCTTAATTATAATTCTAAATTCATTGTTTTAACTCCCGTATCTTTTGGAGTGAGGATTGCCTGCGTTGTTGAATTAGAGGATTGATTATTATCATTGTTATTTGTGTTTCATTTTCATTTCTTTAATCTTCATTTATTTTAATCATTTTTATATAAAAACAAAAAAAGCATTTTAATTTTAATTTAATTCATGGTGTTTAATTAGCAATTATCAAATCAAAAATCTTTTTTATAGTTTAGGTTACTTACATTTATTTATTAGGATTTAATTTCATTTTCGGCTCCTCAAAGTGAATATAACCCGGATTGTGCACTATATTGCATTAATTCGGTTAATTTTTGGAGTAAACCCAAAACGACAAATTAAGGACAATTACTTTACTTAACCTAATCAAAAGCATAATTATGATTTTTAACTCATCTAGCCTTAGTCTCTGAGGGAACGATACTTTTTATATTACTTGTGACCCGTCCGCTTGCGGTTTAGCTTATCGACAAACAAGTTTTTACTGCTGTTGTTGGGGACTAATGGCGAGATTGTTTGTGGTTGATTGTCCTTATTGTGTTATTGGTTATGCTTAAGTTTCTCTTAGCATTTGTAGTGATAGTTATAGATAAAGTAGTGGTATTTATTTAGTTAATTTCACTTGATAAGTTTGATACATGTCTTTTTTATTTGAATACACAGGTAATTCCTGACGCATGTAAGGAGGACTGGAAGTTATTTTGGAAGAGGCTACTGAAGAAGAATCCAGTTCAGGAGAAACTATAGAAGAATCTAGTTCGGGAGAAATTGAAAACACACAGGAGATTCAGTAACAACCCCAGCTACTTCTACCACCACCACTTGAAACAAAACCGCAAGAAAACATAGCGGAAGAAGATGAGAATGACGTGTATACTGTGGATGACTATTTGGATAAAGAAGGGCAGACTTTTCATTCTAGTATCCGGCTACTAGACATTCAAGCTAGGAATTTTGAAATCAAACCCGTTATGATTCAACTACTGGGGATGATTGGTATTTTTGAAGGAAATTTCAATGATGATCCTAATAAGCATTTGACCAAGTTTATAGAGGTTTGTGAGAACTTCAAGCAAAATAGGGTTACTAAAAATGCTCTGAGGTTGAGATTATTCCTCATGTCTTTATCTCACAGGGCGAAAACGTGGTTGAACTCCTTGCCAGAACACTCAATTAAGAGTTGGGATGAGCTTGTGGCTGAGTTTAAGACCAGATTTATTCCAAGAGGTAAACGAGCTACACTAAGGAATGAATTGCTTTCTTTTGAGTAGCATCCGGATGAGTTATTCTACGAGGCTTGGGAAAGATTCAAGGATGTGTGGAGAAATTGTCCAAATCATGAGTAAAAGAAATATGTTTTAATGGAAGCTTTTTGGAATGGGTTGAATGATCAGACAGTGACTATGTTAAACACCACTTCAAATGGAGGAATCGGAAAGATGAAGGTAAATGAGCTACATGAATTGTATGAAGACGTGGAGTCTAGCACTATGCAACAATATAACATGAGAAGGCAAAGTTCTGGGAGATATAAGGAGCCGAGCTCTTCATCATCTAGAGATATTACATCGCAACTTGAAGTGATCTCCAAAAGGTTCGACAATTTGGCGATGCAAATTAAGAAAGGCAATGCCGCAGGAGTTCATGCACTTCAGGCTCCAGGGTATACTTGTGACCATTATAATGAAGAACATCATTCTGATCAATGGCCTTACACTTTGGAGACATTCAATTATATGAACAACATGCAGTGAAGAGCACAAGGAAGTTCTTATTCTCAAACTTACAATCCAAACTTGAGAAATCACCCAAATTTCTCATGGCAGAATGGGACAAGTTTGAATCTGTCACAAGTATTATCATCTGGTGCTAAACAAATGGGGCCTCTTGGTTTTCATGGCCAACCACAGCTACATCAACCACAACAGCAGCATCCTCAGAAGGAGAAATCCAAAATCGAGATGTTTGCTTAGTTATTAGCGAACTGAGAATCTACAACGGCTAAAAATAAGGCAACCTTCTCTCTTCATGAAACTGCTATCAAGAATCTTGAAGTCTAAATAGGATAACTAGCCTATCAGAGGAATGTTTTCACAAGAAACCACCTTCCCAGTAACATTATTTCTAATCCAAAGAGGGACAGTAAAGAGGAATGTAAAGCAGTCACCTTAAGGAGTGGCAAGGTCCTCCATGATAGTTTTAGTCCAGGGAAAGTTGCACAAGAAGTTTAAAATAATGTGGCAAGTGATCTTGACAATGGTGAAGAAAGACATGAAAAGGCCATCTCTGAGGATGACAATAAGAAGAGAAAGCAAACTAAGGAGGATATAGTAGATGTGGTGAAGGGCAAGCATGTGACTTTTGATGTTGTGAAGGAAAAGAAGAGGAAAACGCTAACCTCTCCTCCTAAATTTGTGCCACCACTACCTTTTCCTCAAAGACTTAAGAAACAGCACGAGGATGGTCAACTCAAGAAATTTCTTGAGATGTTCAAATAGCTGCACATTAACATACCTTTGGTGGAAGCCCTGGAACAAATGCCAAAGTATGCTAAGTTCATGAAGGATGTTTTATCCAAGAAAAGGCAGTTTATTGAATATGAAACTGTAGCAATGGCTAAGAGTTTCACGGATGTCATCAAGCAAATTTTGCCTAAGCAGAAGGATCTGGGAAGTTTCTTTATTCCTTGTCATATTGGAAACAAGTTCTTGGGGCAAGCTTTATGCGATCTAGGAGCTAGTGTAAATCTGATGCCGCTCTCGGTTTTTAACAAGTTAGAGTTAAGTGAAGCTAGACCGACTACTATTACTTTGAAGCTGGTTGATTGAAACATGTTGTATCCTAGAGGGATCATTTAAGATGTTTTGGTTAAGATCGATAAATTCATATTCCCTACTAACTTTATTGTGCTTGACTTTGAAGCTAATAAAGAGATGCCTTTGCTCCTGGGGAGACCGTTCTTGGCAACTGCTAGAACCCTTATTGATGTTGAAAAAGGAGAATTAACTTTGAGAGTTAATCATGAACATGTGACATTCAAAATGTATCATTTGATGAAAGCCCCAAGCCGTCATGAGCAGTGTTCTTTTATAGACATCATTGATCAGATTGTGCAAGAGGATTTTAACGAGTCAATGTTTAAGGACCCTCTTGAAGCCGTGTTGTGGGGGCTAGAAATGATGATATAGAAGTAGCAGAGGTATTAGCATTGATGAATGCTTCGTCTTCTTACTCCAAGGGTTGAGCACACTTTGAAACTTTGGACCCTTCATCTTTAGACAGAACAACTTTAAGGCCATCTCTTGAAGAGCCTCCAACACTCGAACTTAGAGCATTGCTGTCTCATTTGCAATATGTCTATTTGGGCTCCAACAATACCCTACTGATGATTATTTCTTCTAATCTCAATGTACAACAAGAAGAGCAATTGGTGGAAGTCCTTAAGGCTCACAAAAAGGCCATTAGATGGACAATTGCAGAAATTAAAAGTATTAGCCCTTCTACTTGTATGCATAAGATCCTACTGGAAGACAAATGTAAAGCCTCAATTGAACATTAAAGAAGGCTTAATCCAATCATAAAGGAAGTGGTAAAGAAGGAAATTCTTAAGTGACTCGATGCAGGAATCATTTATCCCATCTCTAATAGCTCCTGGGTGAGCCCAATCCAATGCGTCCCTAAAAAGGGCAGTATAACTGTAGTGGCTAACACTCACAATGAGCTAATTCCTACTTGTACTGTCACAGGGTGGAGAGTATGCATAGACTACCGAAAGTTGAATGCTGCAACTAGGAAAGATCACTTCCCTCTCCCGTTTATTGATCAGATGTTGGATAAGCTTGCCGGAAGGGAATTCTTCTATTTCTTGGATGGATATTTTGGCTACAATCATATTGCTATTACTTCGGAAGACCAAGAGAAAACAACCTTCACCTGTCCTTATGGAACCTTTGCCTTTAAACATATGCCTTTTGGGTTATGCAATGCACCAGCCACATTTCAACAGTGTATGATGGCCATCTTCACAGACATGATTGAGCACACCATAGAAGTATTCATGGATGACTTTACAGTATTTGGTGATTCGTTTGAAGAGTGTTTAATCAATCTAGCAAGTGTTTTATAGTAGTATGAAGAAACCAACCTTGTCCTTAACTGGGAAAAGTGCCACTTTATGGTGAAAGAAGGTATTGTGTTAGGTCATCGAGTGTCCAAGGATGGACTAGAGATTGATAAAGCAAAGATCTCTGTTATTGAACAACTTCCACGACCAACGAATGTAAAAAGGGTGAGAAGTTTCTTAGGATATGTCAGTTTTTATCGTCATCTCATCAAGGATTTTTCAAAAATCACCAAGCCACTCTATACTTTACTTGAAAAGGATGTAGAGTTCAATTTTGATGATGCATGCTATAGAGCATTTAAAGAATTAAATAAGAGACTTGTTTCTACTCCTATAATGATGGCCCCGGATTGGAATTTGCCCTTTATTATGATGTGTAATGCTAGCAATTACGCTGTGGATGCAGTACTTGGACAAAAGAAGGATAAGACTTTTCACCCAATTTACTATGTGAGCCGCATACTAGATGATGCTCAAGAAAACTATACCACCACAGAGAAATAGTTGCTTGCTGTGGTGTTTGCATTTGGGAAGTTTTGATCATACTTGGTAGGAGCCAAAGTCATGGTGTATACTGACCATTCAGCTCTCAAATACCTTTTCAGTAAGAAATAGTCGAAAGCAAGACTGATTAGATGGGTGCTTTTACTACCAGAGTTTGACTTAGAAATTGTTGATAGAAAGGACACCGAAAATCAAGTTGCTGATCATTTATCTAGATTGAGTACTGATGCTCAACTCGAAGCTGATAAGACCATTAATGAAACATTTCCTAATGAACATCTCTTTACTATAGCTCACACTAAGGAGCTATGGTATGCTGATATCGTCAATTTTATTGTATGCGACATTATTCCCCAGGATTTAAACTATTATTAGAGGAGAAAATTCTTACGTGACGTCAAACTCTACCATTGGGAGGAACCGTTCTTGTTTCATCATTGTGCTGATCAATTGTTAAGAAGGTGTGTACCAGAATATAAACAAGAAGAAATTCTGAGATGCTGTCATTCATCTGAATATGGAGGTCACTTTGGGGGTAACAAGACTGCTGCAAAGGTCTTGCAATCTAGATTTTTCTGACCTACCTTGTTTAAAGATGCACATGAATTTGTGTTGACTTGTAATCGTTGCCAACGGATGGGAAACATATCTAGAAGAAATGAAATGCCTCTGAATAACATGCTTGAGGTGGAATTATTTGATGTGTGGGGAATTGACTTCATGGGAACATTCCTTAAGTCCTTCAACAATCAGTACATTTTGGTAGCGGTGGATTATGTATCTAAATGGGTTGAAGCCATAGCCTCCCCAACAAATGATGCCAAGGTTGTTATCAAATTCCTCAAGAAAAACATTTTCACTTGATTTGGAACCGCAAGGGCAATAATTAGTGACGGAGAAAGCCATTTCTGTAATACTCAATTTCGAGCTCTCTTGAAGAAGTATGGTGTCAAACACAAGGTTGCTTTGGCTTATTATCCTTAGACCAATGGCCAAGCAGAGCTCTCCAACTGAGAAATCAAGAAGATATTGGAAAAGACAGTGGGACATACAAGGAAGGATTTGTCTTCTAAACTAGATGATGCTTTGTGGGCTTACCGAACGGCATACAAAGTGCCTATTGCCATGTCACTATATAGACTAGTATTTGGGAAAGCATGCCATCTCCCTGTTAAATTGGAACATAGTGCCTATTGGGCTATCAAAAGGCTCAACTTTGATGCAAAGGTTGTGGGTGAGAGGTGACTGTTGCAATTGAATGAACTTGAGGAATTTTGATTCAATGCCTATAAAAGTTCAAGACTATGCAAAGAGAAGACCAAGAGACCCGATGACAAGAAAATCCTTCCTAGAACTTTTCAGCCTGGTCAACAAGTTCTTTTGTACAACTCAAGGCTCAAACTCTTTCCTGGAAAACTAAAGTCCAGGTGGTCTAGTCCGTTTATGGTTGTGAAGATTTATGGTCGTGGAGTGGTGGAGTTGGAAGGAAAAGATGGTGAAAAGTTCCAAGTCAATGGTTAAAGATTAAAGCACTATCAAGGTGGTCCAGTGGATCGCCAAACTGTCATCTTCCCCTTATCAGATGAATCTTAAGTAGCTGGAAAGTCAGGCTGAGGACTATCAACTAAGCGCTACTTAGGAGGCAACCCAAGCTCTGAACTTGTCTTTTGTGTTATTTATTGCATGTTAGTCTTATTTTAGTAGTTTTATATTTGATCTTTGTTTTTGTAGAGCTGAAGGTTTATTCCTCAAACTTTGGATCATTACAAGTAGGAGTGGCGGAACTCTAACTAGCACAATTAGGTAAGTGCACCTAACCTTAATCTCAAGCATTATTCTTGCCTTTGTTAATACATCTGGAATATCAATTGCTTCTGATTGAAAATTCATTGATATTGTGGCTTTGATTGATTACTTTGACTATTCTGGAGCTTATGTTAATTTGAGGCTTGTGGGATTTGTTGTTGAGTGGTTGTTGGTGTTTTGTTGTTTTCTAAGATTGTGTTTGTGTTTGATATTGTTTTATTGTGTGTTGTGTGTTTGGAAGTGGTATATCTTGTTAGTGTTTGGTACTTCTTCAATTTAGGCTCGTTCTGTATTAACCATCGCGGCCTGTGCATTCAGAAGCCGCAGCGGCCAATCCTTTGCTCAGTGTGTCTTCTCTATACTAGGCACCGCAGCCCTTGGTATAATCCATCGTGGTGCCTTTACCTTTGTTCTTCAGTCGCGCCTTTGTAAAAGGCGCCGCGGCATGTGTGCCCAAAAGTTGCGGTGCCTGTCTTCTTTCCTAGTATTCCAGTTTGGTCTGAGGTGCCACGGCCCCTAGTATCATAAGCCGTAGTGCCTGCTCGTCTTCTGCATAGTCCAGTTATGGAATCCCGGTGTTACCCTTAGTTATTTTTTGTAATACCCACTTTGTCCCTGTGTATCTGGTCTGTTTTGGTGTCTTATTCACTGTTTTAAAATTTGGAAGCTTAGCCCTTTGATCTTTTTATTCCCTCTCCTTTCTTTGAACCCTTTGACACCCCCAAAATTGTAACCTCAACAGTTAACACAATTATAAGCAACAGGCCATCAGTAGCCCTTCCAGAAACAGCGAAGCAAATAACAAAACACGAAACAGATAAAGTCATAAGAAACTCAAAGAACATAAACAAAAGCAAAAAAAAAAAAAGGAAAACAATAGTAATTTTTTATTTCATTGAGCTTATCTGATAGTGATACTGTTGATAAGTGTGCATACTGTTATACTTGTATAGGAAGAAAGCCAATTTTGACCTTTCATGCAACGGATATATTATTTTTGGATTTTGATTATATGCCTTGACCTTCCCTATCCTTGTTGACAATGTGGGCATTATCAGTTTTAAGTTTGGGGGTGGGGGTTGATTTTTATGGATAACAAGATGTTTTGTGGATAAGAGAGTTAAATTTGAATAGTTTGAAAAGTTTTGAAAGTTTTGAAAAGGTCGTTTTGTTGAGTAAGTATTTTGAGTAAAAGGAAAAACTGTTGAAATAGTGGAAATTTCATGATCTTAAATTTTGGCTCATTTGGTTTTATGAATGATGAGTTGAAGTGGCAAGTTGTTAGTTGAAAATGTATGAATGGTACAATGATTGAACAAAATGCTTAGTTACTATGCTTGATAGGAAGTTGTGAATTGCTCTTTGATGCTTGAATTGTGAGGTTAAAATTTGTGTTTCTTTAATTTTGGAGAAACTAATGCACAAAAAGGGGTCAAGACATTTCAAGTGATTATGTTGAGGTTGAGTAGATGATTTATCCTTTATACTTTTGTTTCAACTAAATAGTTTCGGAACCTTCTTCTGATTTCTCAAAGTTTATGGTTTGTTCTATATGAATTTGAAAAATGATTAGGGCAATTCTTAAATGCGTTTGAGCCTTTTAAGCTGACCTTAAAGATCTTATCCTTTGAACCCATATTTTGAGCCTTTAAATATATATATAATTACATATATTTACATTTTGTTTCAAACCCTAACCTCTTCCTAACCCAAAACCAATTAAGAAAAATAATGAAATCCCTAGCTTTGAGATAAATGGAAGTGGGAAAGATAAGGAGTGTCATGAGATGCTGAAATTGTGAAAGGTTGGCAAGGAAAATGGAAATATTTTGAAAATTCAAAGTGTTAGAAACCAAGCAGTGAGTTATTGCTTTTAATGTTTTCCTTTAAAGAAAAAAGAAAAAAAGAATGGTATATAAATAACTAGTACAACTCCGTGAAAGCTTGGTGAAAAGAGAATAAATTTTGGTACAAGTTTGGGGGAATGAAAGTGGTTGAAATGAGTTCTGATTATGAGCATATGTTTATCTCAAAGTATTTGCATACCCTATTCTCCCTTTCTTTCCTAAGCCATGACCTCTTGGCCACGTTAAAAGCCAAAAAGTCCCTTTGATTTCAAATTTATGTGGGCTGAGTTGTAGGCATAGAGGGAGAAGGAGTTAGGGTTATGAAAGTATGTGGTTGAAGTTTAGTATGTTGGCTAAAGTTTCACATTCTGCTGGGACATTGTCATTAGAGATGTTCTTTAACTCTATACACACACTGACACTCCAAAATCATTGGAAGTTTGTTTTAAGCTCATAAAACTTGTTTCTTTGGGTGATTCAGTAATTTTCTATCCTGTATATTTTCTTGAGCATTTGATGAGGATATAACTATTCCTACAATCTTTAATATGCAATTTGTTACTCAGTTGTTGGTTTGTTGTTTTACTTGAGGACGAGCAAAAGTCTAAGTTTGGCGGTGTGATAACCTCTCAAAATTCCTACTTATTCAACTTGTTTTACCACTCTTTTACATGTTCTTGAAGTCAATTTTACAGGAAAAAGCCTAAAGCGAGCAAGGAAGAGACCAGAAGCAGAGAGGTTGAGAAAGGACCAACCACCGCAACGCATGGAGACAAACACCACAGTGGCTTTAACAGAAAGGAAGGAATGTAGTTCTGTAATAGGCGCTGTGGCTCCTGACCATATCCGCCGCAGTGCTCAAGCTATCCCAGAGAAGTGCCTACTCGGTGTAATCCACTGCGGCCTATTCTCACATGCGTCACGGCACTAAAGCTATTCAAAGGAAATGCATTCTGTGTAATCCACTGCGACGCCTGATCCTATCATCCGCCGCAATGTTTGATCCCTCGCAGCTGTGCGTTTTGAGCTGTAACTTAAAAAATTAAGGCATATACTTTAGGGGACTCAATTTTTCTAGGGACACTTTGACTTTGGGGCGATTTTGGAAGCTTTCTCTGCTAGGGTTTGGAGCTTTGGAGGCTTGGGGCCTTTGGGCTCGAAGCTAGAAGTGATTCGAAGCTTTTTACTCGATTTTTCTGGGTTCTTGTTCTTCTTCCCTTCTTGTTTCTGTGATGACTACTAGCTATTCTCATAGTTGTAGCTCTTTACTAAACATGTATAGCTAAATCAGTTTTCTAGGGTTATTTTGATCTATTGTATGGATTAAAACTTGGTTTAACTATTTCTTTAGTGTTAATGATAATGTTCAGTTGTTTTTTCCTTGAGCTTAATGCTTCCTTGTGTCTGGCCATCATTTGAATTGATTGTTGGATTATTTTAAACTTGAGAAAGTTAAATTAATCTGTGAACTTTGGTAAAAACGTGTTAGTTTGGAAATTTAATTGAGTAAATAGACGGTTTGTTGATAGAACAGAGATGTATCTGTTAACCTAGCATAGACTAAAATGGGTTTTGGTTTTCAAAGTGCAACCTTTTCAAACAAATGCAAGAGATTGCTTTGTTTAATTGTGATTGCAAATATCTGGTTTTCACTTGAGAAAGATTAATCAATTTTGTGAACCCTAGCTAACTGAACTTATTGTTAATTACTACTTGAGAAGTGGTTAATCCAGTTTTATGAAGTATTTTAGTAAAAAATAACCCTAGTCCCTTATTCATTCCAAAGTCAAGTTGATTTTATATTGTTTTAAATCATTGTTTTCCAAATTTCATCTCACATACTCTTTTATAACTTTTGATTCACTTAATGTAATCCAGAGCACAATTATGATTTTTAACTCATTTAGCCTTAGTCTTTGAGGGAACGATACTTTTTATATTACTTGTGACTTGTCCGCTTGTAGTTTAGCTTATCGGCGAACATGAACACAAAGTGTTTGTTAAAATGTATAAAAGAGGAATTTTGTTGGAATGGGGCAGTTAAAGATGTTCAATGTATTATGGGCTTAAATGCCAAATTAAAGTTGTTCAATCCTTATTCGGAACTTGGAGATGCATAGACGTTGTGTGTGTGTGTGTGTGTATATTATGGATTAAAATGAAAGGTACGAAGAGGAATTTAGGAAACACTAGGAGATTATTATGTTCATCAATGGAAGTGTGCGGTCACTAGTTTTTGTATTATGGTGTTTGTTCATTAGTTGATTTTGGATGCACGTAAGATATTTGATGAAATGTGTGATCGATAAATATTTGATCCATGGAGACAAGTTTGATGAAGGCATCATTGAATTAATTTCTCTTGTCAGAGCTGCTCAATCTCGATAAGGAGCTTGGAAAAGAAAATTTTATGAAGAGATTGTTTCTTAGAAATTCGACTGAGTTTAATTGAATTTTTAAAGCGCCTTGAAACCAATGAGAGGAATATGTTGTTCGTTCTTGTCTAAGTAGCTAAATTGCTTTAAAGGAAGAGGATTCATTTAGACATGTGATTGCACACTATTTTGATAGTGGAGGGTAAGTTAGATACTATTTTGAATTAATTATGATTTATACTTTGGTTTCCATGGGATGCTTGAAGGAAACAAGAGTTATTTGCTCCTCTGTATAGAAAATTCTAGAGGTTATGGAGTTGTATGTTACTATTAGGAAGGAAATTAAATTGTAATTTAAATGCTAAGTTTGCTAGTTGTTAATGTCATTCCACCGTTTAGATACCTAAGAGATAGTGGTGGTTGCTGAAATTGTTTGAGATTATTGATAAACAATTTAGAGGATATAAGTTCAAGTTAGAACAATAAAATATTGATTATAAGGTTATGAGCATCAGTTAATGGACACACTTTTTGTAGAAGAATTTAGTTGTATAATATGGGAAGAAATAAGAACGGTTTTTGCTTTGAGATAAACTGAGGTACGGATAGGATGCAACATAAAAAATGGATAATCTTATTAAATGACATATTATGGGAATTTTATATAAATTATAAATTGGAACATCGATATTTTTGTGTTCGGGGCTTGAGGGTATCGAGATTTGATCATATTGCAGAAATAAATAAAAGTAAGTTATACTTTACTTTTGGAGTGCAACACGTGAGTGAATAGCATCCCATAATAATTTTTACAATAATATTTCCATGGTAGATTATATTTTAATTAATTAAACTACTAAGTTTTCTAATATCATTTTATTGAATACTTCATTTATTCTTAATTATTTTGCTTCAATTGTTCCATCGAGTAACTCAGAATTGACAAAAAAAGCTTTTTAGATATTTTTTGTAAACTTTCAGGCAGATATGGTTTATATATTATTTGAAAATGTTATTTAAAAACTTTCATGCTGGGATAATTTGTTATAGAATATTTTTTTGAGATTTCATTATCAAAAGAAAAAGATATTTTCTGTTTTTGTTATGGTAAATTGATCCCAAGCATGCTTGTACATGTTTTTGCGAGGATTGCACACAAAACGCTGGTTGCTAATAGCAGTGCTGTTAGTCCTTGGCATGCCTTGTTTAATATTGAGCTTGCTTGTTGTTCGTGGCTTCAGCTATGCTTGTTATTCGTGACATCGACTGCGCTTCTTATTCGTGGCTTCGGCTGCGCTTGTATTCGTGGCATCGGCTGTGCTTGTATTTGTGGCCTCAGCTACGCTTATTATTCGTGGCTTCGGCTGCGCTTGTATGGTGCGTCATGGTAATTTTGAGCTCGCTTGATCATAGGCATCATTCCCACAGTTGTATTCATGGCTTTAGCCGCGCTTGTTGGTTACTTGCCCTCGTGGATTATGTGTCTACACTTGTTGCTCGTTCTGTTGAACTCCTCACTCCAAAGGGGATTTTTGCACTATTTTATTATTTGATTTCATAAATAAGTTGTTTAGTTAATTTTGTGTATTAAAAGCATTACATATATTTTTACATTTTAATGATTTCTTTTAGAAATTAAAGCATTAATAAATTATTTATTTTACATAATTGTATATGCATAATGTTTTGCTTTCATCATTTGTTTTATTATATTTTATAAATGGGATGTTATTTATTGAAATAAAATATTTTGGTCTCAGTTAGTGCATCACTGAAGGATTGTGTAACCTTCACCACTTACTAACCAGAACTAACCATGATAGAAAGGACTAAAACTAGTAAACATACCCTATCATAGTTATTTAAGAGCAATCACATCATTAAGGGGCTAACCATGATAGAAAAGCATTCGACCTTAATTAAGGCTATCATGGTTAGAAAAAGAATAACCTATATTTGTAATCATGGCAAACATGGTTATAAAACAATACGCCTTTGAATGATAAATTATATTAGTAGTTTAGACTTGACTATCTTAATCAATACTAGCAACAACTAAACTTGCAAAAATTACCATTGTCACATCGTGGATCCACAATAATTCAATCACATGCAATCTAAGGGCCTCGGGCCCACTATCAGCACTCTAGTCTAATGTTCAGACAAAATAAACCAAAGATAAAAGGTATAACATGTTCACTAAGTCAAATGACATAAAAATATGAGAAGGTAAATAAGTCCCAAATGAATGCAATCCTAATGCGTGGCAATATACGAAAAGATTGCATAAAATAAGGTCCAGAAGCTCTACACTGTTAGCTACAACTATTGAGCCTCAGGAGTCTTCCCCGAAGGTCCCGCTAACGTATTGTTTCCTGAAAATGGTAAAGCAACAAGAATGAGACAACGTCTCAGTAACTAAATCCCTACCTATCACACACCCTAACATGAGCTAGCGAGGTGTCAGGTGGGATACACAGAGTTAATAATAGTTGATAAATATTTATTTAACATTTAAACTCACAATAATCATACAAGGCAAATATTTCTACCAATCTCATGCAATTGATACATTTCAAAAGAGATAACATACTTGTCATTTATTTAAAAGATATAAATATCAATGAATATCCCATGTCATATGCAATTCCTGAACCCAAATCCATCCTTATATTCTCCTTATTTCCTTTGACTGGACCCATGGGCTAAGTTCTTTCCATTTGACTGGCAACTCTGACGAGCTCACCACACGAATGATGTGGACCGGCCAAAGACCACAGAGCACTCGGTGGACCATGGGTCCCCCCTCGAAGAACTAGTAGGGTGTCGCAGTCCCTCAAAGAACTAGTGGGACAATAATAGCAGCCAACCATAGAGCTCCATATGGAGGCTAATACCACGTGGCAAGTATATAATCTTCATAACTCCAATTACCTCCTTTCCCCACCCAAATAGATGCACAGGGTTCAAAATGACACATTTATATGCATAATCAACAGAATTTCATAATAACACATCATAATCATGATCACCAATTTCTTGCAATACAAACTATGTCAATCCTTTTTAAAATAGCATCCCACAAGACAGTTCATACAAAACAAATATACTTTTATAGAATTAGTTATAAAGCCTCTCACCAACTTCATACTAGAGCATGCAACAGATAGAAATTTAGTTACCTGGTCTCCTAGCTATCAGTCAACTACAACCAGAGTCCAACCTCGAAAATACCAAAATAGAGTTTGTATCTACAAACAAAATTAAAATATTATCTCTATAGTATTAGAGTAGGCTACTCACAAAATTCTAGCCTCTAACTCTTTCTCTAAAAGCTTTAATTTTACTCAGAACTCTAGCCTAAAAGACATTTCTCTAAGGTTGGGAATGAGAACACATATATATGATTTAGACTCGATTCTTAAATTTTTCTTACTTAAATATCCTTTAATTATTAGATTATATTATTAGAATCATCAAATTCATAATGTAAATAGACAAACTATAAATTTATAACTTATATTCCATCTTCGAAAGACTTAGACAAATAGACTTAGTACGAACCAAGTTATTCTCACTACAGAAGTTAAACCCGTAATATAACCGTTGAATTTAATTTCCTATCTATCATGATACTATCCTCCAAATTATAGCTCAATCTAACGGTGAATAAACTTTAAAATGCTAATTTACTATTCAGGACTCTATCTGCTAAATCCAAAAAATATAAGTTAAAAACGTACCTAATAACTTGTAACTTGGAGATCAAAATAATGATCTAACCATTGAAATTAACGATTTGGATGTCCCAAATGGGCTGACCAAATTTCAGTCCGATCCAACAGTTAATAAAATCAAAACTAGCACTTTTCTGAGACTACCTCAGATATGTGCGAAAATTATTTACTCACTCTAAGCTCCACTCACTAGCTCCTATATATAGGCTCCTCAAACTCCTTCACTCTAAGGATTAGTTGATGTGGGACTTCTATACCATGGTATAATTTCCTATAATATCATCCACACACACAATTACCCACAAAAACATTATTAAAATAATAATGATAATACTTTGCCTATATCTAACTTTTTTTTAATTAACTTAATACTAAAATATATTTATTTATAAATTTAATTAAATAGATAAAAATAAGGATGTTACAGATTGTGTTGCTTGCCTGCAGATGAAGTGTCCTTTTGCAAGATTCCTAAACTTAATGTAAAGGGGGGGACTTTAAACTCGTGTATATGTATTTGTAAATCTTACTTTGGGTGCTCCATGAAGTCTATAGACAGGATCTTTAATTTTCTTCTGGGACATTTACATGTATGTTTAATTATGTGAATTATGATTGATATATGCATTCTTAAGATTGTTATATCAATCTGGATATTGTTTGCTTCTCCTTCTTTCTCAAATCTTTCTGGCTTAAAATTTGTGGGATCACTCCACACTTGGGGATCTCTATGGATTGCCCAGGCATTGATTAACACAATAGTTCCACGCGGAACATTGTATCCTGCAATGGTGCAATCATTCGAAGCCTCATGTGAATTCAACAATGGTGCTGCAGTATGTAATCGAAGTGTTTCAGAGACGATGCTTCGTAGGCACGGAAGTTTTGAGATGTCTCGCTCATCTATTAATCTTTCTTGCCCTATATGCGTGTCTATTTCTATTTTTGCTTTCTCCAACACATTAGGATTGTTTAATAAACTTGACATTGCCCATTCTAAAGTTACAGCTGAAGTATCCGTTGCAGCAAAGACCAGGACCTATGAGTCAAAATTAACAAAGCAAAATCAGTTAATACAAATTTTATAATCAATTTTAGACTAAATTTAGTGAGTAGTCACACAACTAGGATTTTAAA
Source organism: Neltuma alba (assembly GCF_004799145.2). Classification (NCBI taxonomy): domain Eukaryota; kingdom Viridiplantae; phylum Streptophyta; class Magnoliopsida; order Fabales; family Fabaceae; genus Neltuma; species Neltuma alba. The sequence goes on from NW_021637395.1 coordinate 46,912, forward strand.
GTATACAGTATACTTTGCGTTATTCTGCAATACAAGGGGAAGTCAAATTCTTAATTACAAGCTAAGCTGTCTACTTCGATAGGTATTTCCCTTTCCCTATTTACTTATTAATCCTTTCACAATATAGGATTAATTGAATATGTAAAATAACATCTTTAACCTTTGAAATCTAATAACAAACCCCTAATCTTTCAAGTCTACACATAACTTTAAAGTAATCAATTTTATACCCCTTAAACTTTATTCTGTTTATTCATATATAAGCCCCCTACTTAGAATTATATGCACATGAACCCCTAAACTTTAAACCATTTGCAAATAAATAATAACCAAAACTAATAGCATGAAAATTATCTACATATGACAAAGTTTTAGAGGATTTTTGCGTAATTTAGCCCTTTTCCCCCTTCAAATTCTTCCATAAGTACCCATCATAAATTTAGCTACAGTACCGCAAAATGTGGCAGATAGTGAGCATACTCAGTACTCACTCAACTTCAACATAGGTTGCATGCACGTCTTTAGTACAAAGTAATCAAAAGATATCAAACTGCATGCAATAAAAAAGGTAAAAACATAACATTATTTATTATTTCACTTACCAAAATTAGTCCTTTAATGATCGGATCCGTATAGTACTCAGGCTGTGATTCTTGGAGACTCAAAAGATGATCGATCATAGTATTTGCTCTCTGCTTTGCATTTCGATGCTCATCAATGACACCTTGCAAGAATCCATCGGCTCTCTTGGCAAAACTCTTGAGCCTCTTCTCCAAGTGACCAAAATCAAACCACATAAGTATGGGCAAGAAATCTGCAATGTTATTTACCCCTCCCAGAGACACCAGTTGTTTTATAATCTCTCGAATCTTTCTTGCTTCTTCCCCATCCCCAACCTCATTGTCGTCTCCCCAGTACCTTTTTCCAGAAAGCATTCTCATCATATTGTTTGAGTCTTGAACAAGTTTTTCACCAGGCGCTTCACCTCGTCTCTTCGCATTTCCAAGAATTTGTTGAGACGGTGGCTCGAGAGCACCTCTTCCCCCGTGATACGGCGGAGGTTGCGCCAGTGGTCGCCGTGGGGAGTGAACACTAAGGTGGTGGAGTTGTAGCCAATATGTTCACCGAGGAGAACGCGGGGCCGGTTTGCCAGGACGATGTCGTTTTTGGTGAAGCATTCTTGGACTGCAGAAGGGGACGACACAACGGTCATGAGACGAGAGCCAAACCAAACAGAAAAGATTTGGCCATAACGTTGAGAAATCCGGTGAAAGGCATGATGAAGTGGCTTTTTTAGTTGGTGGAGGTTGCCGATAATGGGAAGAGAAGGTGGACCAGGTGGGATGTTTTTTTAACTTCTTATTTTGAAGGAGGAGGTTGAGAGTGAAGAAGAAAGCAAGAGAAGGAAGGAAATAATAGAACAAGTAGGTGATCATCATTGTTTGGTACTTCTCTTTTGTGGAGTACTTTAGTGATCCGAATGGATTTGAGTCATGGAGACGTGTTTTGGTGTTGTATATGTATAGCTGATGACCTTGATTAACGAATCGTAAGAACCGTTGACAAATATATCATTGGGTCTTTTTTTTTTAATTTCTTTTTACATAATTAATCTGAATAAGATCTGAATATTGATTAATAATCATTAAATAAAGATAAAATAAAGTGTCATGTAAATATTTTTAGCAGTGGTATATTGTAGATGTGGGGCAAAGGGCTTATAATGCCCTACTCTCTAATACTCTTTATAATGCACCTCTTAAAAAATCATAAAAAATTAGTAAGATATTAAAATATTATTAATTTTATATAAGTTGAGAGAGTTCATGTTAATCCTTCACCCTTGTTGATGGTTGTCGATCAAATACTACGTACGATTCTAATTATAAGACTTTATTTATAATTTATAAATTAGATCTTATAATTAGAACCGGAAGTAGTATAATGTTAATTCTTCATCAGCTTTTGTCATGGCTGGACGACGTGGTGATTGGTGCTTGGGAGTAAGCAAAAGTTCTCTATTTGTTCTAGTTATGTCGTTTTCGTTATCGTTGGGTAATTGATCGTAGATTTTGCCAGTGGATTTGGCTGAAAGTAGTGCACAGTTGATGTAACTCAACAATGACAATGTACTGGTTTGCAAACTTTTCTCAACAGTGACGCATCGGCTCATGATGAAGACGAGGGTCATGCACGTACTCTTATTGATCTAACTGATTATATAAAATTTTTAAGTTTTATATTAAATAAAATTTATGGGAAAAATTAATCACTTAATTTGTTTCTTGGCGTTTTGGCTTTGCTAGTTAAGAATCAATTCAGTTCCTACGACTTTAAATTGATTATATTCAAAGAAGATTATATCAATTTTGTGAGATCTAAATAATTTATTTGGCTTTCTTCTTCTTACTTTTACTTAAGTTAAAATAAAACTCTTCTCATATACTATTCTTTTAAAATAATAATTCAAACACACTCCTATACAAACTATTCAAACAGTTGTTAGCTTATAAACTAAGAAATATATGAGTAGCCAATAAGAACTAATCTAATTAATAAGAAGTCGACTCATGACTCATAAAATCATAAATTTAAATTTTATTATGCGAGAATCACCTTATTAGTGAGTGATTTATAAATATTTCTGTAAATATTTTTTTTTGAGCATAAAATATGTCATGACCTTGGTGGGTCTCAAAACAAGAAGCAGCAGCGGACAAGTAATGGCTTCTCTCCTTTTCCCTTACCATCCGCCGCCTTCCTCTACCCTCAAAGTTGCAGCGTTTTGAGTGAAAAACAAGAGAGAGTGAGTGCTTTTCTATAATATATATATTTAGTACTCTAAAATATTTTTTCAGTATCTTTAAGTATCCCAAATTAATTTTTAATACATTTATCACTCTAATGTTTTTCTAGTAGTACTCAACATCTAACTCTCAATGTCGTAAAAATTTAATATCCAGTATCTGACATCCATATTAAAGTATTTTTCTAATAACATCCAATATCATAAATTAATTTTTGGTATATCTTGAAGTAATTTTTCATATAATATTTTATGGTCACTAAAATCTAGTTCTATATACTTGGTACTACTAGCAAAACACCGCACCATGTTGGATGTTGTATTGGCGTTACTGAAAAAAATATTTTAGCCTGCTAAGTGGACCAAAAATTATTTTGCAATACTAAGTGCTATTAAGAAATATCTTAAAATGCTGGATATTAAATATTGGGTGCTATTAAAAAAATATTTTAAGATAATAGATATATTTTTTAAATTAAAAAAAAGGCCTCTCCCTCCCTTGCTTTCACTCAAAACCCCGCAGTTTTTAGGGTATGTTTGGCTCAATGAGAGGAAGGGGAGAGGAGAGATTTTAATGGAGGGAAGGGGAGGGAAGGAGAGTGGAAGGATTTTAATATTATCTTATTTGGATTTATAAAAAAAGAGGGGAGGGGAGAGAAAAATATTTTAATATGGACAATTTTGCTCTTATTTTATTTAAGACATGGGCATAATGGTCATAATATAAAAAAATATAGATATAATGGTTGCAACATGACAAAATATGGGCATAATGATCATAACATGGGAAAATATTACTCTTTCCCTCCAAATCCTCCCAATTTTGAAAGGGAGGGAAGGAAAAAAATTTTAAAATTTTCCTTCCCCTCCTAAAATTTGTGTGTTGCCAAACAAAGGGAAATAATTAAAATTCCTCTCCTTCCCTCTCCTCTCTCTTAAATCCCTCGTACCAAACACGTAGAGGAGGGCAGCGGATGATAAGGGAAAAGGAGAGAAGCCGCCTCCCAATAGTGATGCGTCACCTTGGTCCGCACAACGTTCCAATGCATGTGGGTCTGTCGCTGGCCTATGATCAGACCGAGCAGACTCCCGCGAGGTCTGCCCAGTCACTTCTTTAACCATCACTGAGTCTATCAATTTCCTCAAAACTGCATCGAAATTGTTTTGATTCTCAGTACAAAAAGTATACCTAATGATATTTTTTATTTTAAAAAAAAATTAATATAATTTTGATTCTTTAAATTTATACTCATTAATTTTGGCCCACAAATTTCAAACCATAATTTTTATTTTTAAAATTTTATTTTATCCAAAATATTAATCTTTGTAATTTAATAAAAATCTAGATTATTTTATTTTTTGAGGGACTAAAACTAAAATGAGTATAAATTTGAAGACTAAATCCCAAAGAATTCGTTATAACTTTTGCTTTTCAAAAAACGCCATCAAGTTCACATAGCCGAGCTAGTTGCTCCATGTGGATATTACATATCGTACAATCAACAATTAATTAAAGTGACTAAATTCCATCAAAAAATTGGTAATATATTGACGCATAAAACTTGTCAGATTACAAGACATTGTTTAATAAACAAGATTTTTCGTTGCCCATTCTAGAGTCACAGAAGCTCATAATTTCAGTTTCAGCAAGAAGCATAACCTACAAGTCAAAAGTATCATGCCAAGGTTAAGATGTACTAAACAAATATGTGGTTAATCTAACATTCTAAAATATTTTCTTTTAGTAAAAGTAACTAAAATATTTTTATACAATTTTTCCCTTAAAATATTTTTTTAGCAGCAATGAATGCCTTAAATTTAAGATATTGAATACTACTACAAAAATACCTTAGAGTGCTGAATCTATCAGAAATTACTGAAAAATGTTATAGGATGCTTAGTGTCATTAGAAAAATATTTCAAAGTACTAGATAAACCACAAATTAGTTTAGAATCTAAGTGCTACTGGAAAAAAAAATATTTCTCAATCCAAATTAACAAAAGCAAATTCTATGTTCTGATATTAGAATAAATTTTGTGAGTGGTTATACCATTAGGAAATGAAACTAACTTGATTGAAACCCCTGCATGCAGTAATACATGGGAGAAGGTGAAATCTTAAAAACGATCAAAAGTATAAGCCTTTCGAGTTTGATTCGAACTGGAATTCATATTCAAGTTTTTGTATATATAATGATATAAAGATCATAAATTTTATATTTTTCATTAAAGACTAAGGTCCTTATTTAGAATTTATTTTTTTAATTGACGAAAATGACCATCCTCTTTGATTTTTCAGCACCCATCTTCAATTATTACGTTTTTAGTACTCATTAACTTTTATCATTTCAATTCTCATTTTTAGTTGTTTTAGTACTTTCTTCAAGTTTTCTTGGTACTCAAATTTTAAAATGTCATAATATCTATATGCTAAAAACGTTAGAGTTCAGTAATAAAAGATTGCGTAGTATGTGTAGCGTGTTTTTGTTATTTTGGACCTGGTAGCATGTGTAGAGTTGAATACGCATCATTTAGGACTGAAGGTAGTAATATTTTGTTTAAATAAAATATTGGGGTTTTTGGGGCTGGGTGAGGGTGTCCCCTCTATAACTTCAGGTACCAAAGGCGAGGTGCTCAGTTTTTTTCCCCCTTAATTGGCATTCAATCCCATAAAGTATTTTTTTTTCAGTAACAATTCATCATTTTTGAACCTTTTTTTTAAACCACTCAATATCCTAAAATAATTTTTGATAAAATTTTGTACCTTGGAAGTATTTTTTTAGTAGTAATAATCAGCTTAAACTTATGATACTGAGTACTCTTGATAATAATATATTTTAAAGTGTTAGATATACTAAAAATTATTTTATGATACTGCTACTAAAAAACTATTTTTACGTGTTAAACACAAATTTATTTTAGAATACTAGGTGATAGTGAACCTTAGGATAATAAATTCTACTTAATCAAAAAACATTTTAGAATACTACTTGCTACTAGAAAAATATTTTAAGATACTAGATGTATTAAAAATTATTTAAGATTTTGAGTGCTATTAAAAAAAATACTTCTTACTTGGAAAATGTTTTAAGAGGTTGAATGCTAGGTTTTTTTTTTTCAAGGCTGAGCACCATTCCTTGCCGCAGGGAGAAGCTGCGCCTGTTTTTCCCACTCTATGACTGTGACTGAGTTGGGCCTCCACGTCAGGTCCGGTCTAATTTATGTTGCTTAAAAAAGAAAATGTAACCAACAAAGAATTGGATCTAGTAGAAGAAACTAATCCCTCATAGCGTGGCAAATCAAAGTTTGAATATTTTGAGAGAAATGTCCATATTTAGTATCTAATAATACCTTGAATAGGATTACCTCTAATAAGAGAGTACCTATGTTTTAGCAAAAAAAAAAAAAACAATGCAAAATAACAACAAAAGACTGTGTTTCGGCCCCTAAAAACATCTTTTGTCATTGTGAATACAACTGTTTTGTTTATCTACTTGATAAGTTCAAATACTTTTACGCAGTGAAAGATAAATAAATAAAAAAATTTAACTCACGTAAAAATAATTATAACTATCGCAAGAGATTTCAGACAAGCGGGTGCCCATCAAATTGGATTAACACAGCCAATTAAACCTTACCCCAAAAAAAAAAGTACTTTTTATATATAGTCAACCAAGCAGTAGATAAGATGAACATAAGTTAAGATAATAAGATATTTGAATGAAAAAATACATCAGGTCTTAAATTGAATTTTAAAAAAGAAAAAAAAATTCCTTTCTTACAGTTGCCCTATTTAACAATTTGTTGAATTGCACATTAACCCTTCTTATCTTCATAATTTGTCTTGAGTAACACTATCATATATTGAAATTATGTTGGTCAAGATATATTATTAATGTCAACATTAATGTTAACTTTAATTTTTTTATTTTGTCATCCTTTATCCAGGAGGAAAAAAACTCATGCTTGTATAAAAAAAAAAAAAAAAGGAAAAAAAACTCATGCGCTCATCATTCCTACGAAGAGCTAAACTTGCAACTTTTTATTTAAGTCAAGACTTAAGAAAATGTTTGCTGTCAGTTGAGCCAACCGTTCTGACAAATAGCAACATAATTCTGCAAATGTTCCAACTACAAATATAAATCCCACCTTCTAATCGTTATGCATTCAAAATTATTCAGAACAAGGCCAATACTCACCAATATATCACTCCCTCATCTAGCTCTTTTCAACAGTACTTTCAAGAAAAGACTTATCAATGATCTCTGGGCGTGCTTTACACATAACTTCTAAAGGAACAACTTTTGACAAACTCAATCCTTCTCCTTCTGTCATATCAATTTCTTCCTCACTTACTGGTTTCCACTCAAAGCATTGAATCAGTAACCCTAAAGCCCAGCTCACTGTGCATTGTGCCAAGCCTGAACCTTGACAAGCTCGTCTTCCTAATCCAAAATGCATTAACTTATTTGTTTCCCCCTCTTTTTGAAACCTTTCAGGCTTGAAACGCAAAGGATCACCCCATAATTGAGGATCTCTATGAATGGCCTAAGCACTAATATAATTAACACAATAGTGAGCCTGTGTGGCTCAGCGATTCGCGCACTATAAGTTGCTTTTACTTTAACAAGAAGCATGTTTGAAAATTTTGCAGCGTTTGGATCAGCGGTAAGATAATCTGACTTTTACATGAAAAGTTATAATAAGCTATAAGTAGAACTGCTTATGACTTATGGCTTATGACATATAACTTTTAAAACACAAAGAGAGAAAAGGTTAATAAATTTACTATCTCCTCTGATTCTTATTATAAGCTACAAATAACTAATTTGTAGATAATGAAAAATCAGTTAAAATTAATTGAAAGTAATAAATAAGTTAGAAATATAATTTTATTTTCAAATATGCCCTTATAATAAATAATAAAAAATATATGAGATCAAGATGAGCCTATAAATATTTTAAAATTATTATATTATGTAAATTTATAATTTATAATTTTTTATTATTTAATAAAAGTCACACTCATTTTGGTAATTTTACAAACTAAAATTACTTAGTTAATCATAATCCAACAACTTACTTTAACAAACTAACTTATTTATAAAAGTCAATCCAAATATAAATTACATTATCCAATCTAACTTTTACCCAAAATTCATATTGTAAATAAATTACTTTTTTACCACTAACCCAAATGGACCTAGTACTAGTATCAGGTGGGATGTTATAATCTCCCATGGTGCCCTTATTTGAGGATAGGTGGGGCGACAATAATGGGCCTGCAGGATGCAATCGAAATGTCTCACATACAATGCTTTGAAGATATGGCAGTTTCAAAGCGTCTTGTTCATCTATCAAGTGTTCTTCCCCTATTTGTGATTCTATTTCTTGCCTTGCCTTTCTTAATATCTCTGGATGATTCAATAAACTAGACATTGCCCACTCTAAAGTTACAGTAGATGTGTCAGTTCCCCCACGAAGCATGACCTATATATGATGTCAAACCATGTCAATTTTTGTGACATTTTTGAGGAAGAACACTTGATTTAATAAAAAGAATTACTCATTATTTAACTACTTTTGGTAATATATGTATTACATCAATAAATATAAGGAAAATTAATATGTAAGCAATAAATATAAGGAAAATTAATATGTAAGTCCTTATAGTTTCACATGATTTTTAATTAGATTTTTGTAGTCTCATGTGACAATATAAAGGGAGGAAACTATAAGGTCTTAATTATGAAAAAAGTCAATTGATACCATAAGAATCTAATAAAAGAAAAAAATTACAAGACCAAATTAAAAATCATATGGAACTATACATAGGAATTTTTAGATTAATTTTCCCACAAATATATTTTAAATGGGAACAAAAATTTTCAACAATATTGCAAAAGAGCAAAACATGTCATTTAAAAGCACTTCTCATTTTTCTTTGGTTTTACACAATCATTATATATTCTTTTATTCTTGAAACAACCGCTAGGACATGTAATTTGCCAAAGTCTGGAACCAGTTGAAAAGCAAAATGAATAATAGACATGAAAATGCAACCAAAAAGCAAAAAGCCAAAAACATATTAGCTCTTTACCAAAACAAGACCTTTGATTATTTGATCTGTATAATACTCTGGTTCTGATTTCTGCAGAGTCAAGAGGTGATTTATCATAATATTTCCACTTGTATTCCCACCTCTGTGCTCATCAACTATTCCCTACAAAAATCTATGGAATCTGAGGCTAATACTCTTGAGCTTCTTCTCTAAGTTGTCCAAATCAAACCATCTAGGTGTCGGCGAGAAATCTCCAAGATTATTTGCCCCTCCTAGCATCAACAACTCCTTCGTCGTCTCTCTAAACTTCCTTGCTTCTTCCAAGTCCCCAACTTCACTATCATCTCCCCAGTATCTCTTCCCAGATATCATTCTCATCATCATGTTAAACGTCAGCTCAAAGAACCTAGATCTTAGCTCCACCTTCTTGAAACCCTTATGAGAATCATGAGTAAGCTTTTGCACCAGTAGCTTCATCTCGTCCCTTTGCATTTCCATGAAGTAGTTGAGATGACGCGTTGAGAGGACGTCAAGCGCCAAGATGCGACGGAGTTTGCACCAGTGTTCGCCGTACGGGGCGGAGGAGATGGTGGTGTAGTTGTAGTCGACGTGCTTTCCGGTCAGGAACAGGGGGCCGTTGGCCAAAGCAATGTCATTTCTCATGAAGCACTCTTGAATTGCAGAGGGCGACGAAATGACCGCCACCAAACGAGAGCCAAACCAGAGAGAAAAGGTTTGACCATAGTTTTGGGAATTACGTTGAAAGTGGTGGTGGAGTGTGTGAAAGTTAGAAAATATTTTCCTTGAAATTAAAAAAGTTTTTATATTTATTTATCAGTGTACATAGGCTTATTTCTGACTGGGCCATATTTTTAGTTCTGTTGTAATCTTGGGCTCTATAAATAGTGGTCCTAACTCAGGATTGAGATGAGCCCAGTAGATGTAGAATGTTTTCTTCCAAGTTAATGAAATCTCTCCCATTTTTCCATGTGATGCGTTTAGTGTGTTAGGAGTGTTAACGGTTCTCACATGGTATCCAGAGTCGAAGGTTTTCCTTATTCCCATCGGTAAGCCCTAGAACCAAGCTCTACCCTTTGCACCAATAAAACCATAATGGCAGAAGATAAATCAATTCAAGAAAACCTCCCATTTTCGCATCCTTTGTTTCTGCATCCGTCCAACACACAGGGCGGCTCAATCATTCATCACGTCCTCACAGGCACCAAGAACTATATGGTGTGGAGCAGAGCAATGAAGATTGCGTTGATAGGAAAAAAAACAAGTTGGGATTAGTGGATGGAACCTGCAAAAAGAGCGATCAAGATCCACCGCTGCACGACTAATGGGAGCGTTGTAATGTCATCGTGATTTCTTGGATTCTGGGATCGATCTCGACAGAATTGGCAAATGGCGTGATATTCTTTCAGAACGCACACCACATATGGATTGACCTGAAGGAGGATTTTGACAAAAAGAAAGGGGCTTGCATTTTTGCCTTACACTGTGAAATCACTTCCTTAAGGCAAGGATCCATGTTTGTCTCTGCATACTATTCAAAGGTTAAAGAGCTCTGGGAGGAATAGTCAGCTTTAGTCACACTGTCGTCCTGTACCTATGCAACATCCAAGAAATATGCAGAGTTGATTCAAGAACAAAAATTACTCCAGTTTCTACTCAGATTGAATGAGTCATATGAGGCTCGAAGTCAAATATCATTGATGAATCCTTTACCATATGTCAACGAGGCCTATTCTATGATAGTGCAAGATGAGACTCAGAAACTGATTGGGTATGGAGAGAAGAATTCTCTAGCGGAAGGCATTGCTATGGTGGCTAGAGGGCATGGCCGTGGCAGAGGACGGGAACGGAATGATAATTTGGAATGTTCCCAATGCCACAAGAAAGGACATACAAAAGAAAGTTGCTACGAAATCATTGGGTATCCGGCAAATTTCAAAGCCAACACCAATAAAGGTAAACAGAACAAGGAGACTAGTCAAGGGTCTCCTTCGGGTTTGGCATATGATCTAGAAGCACACACAAATGAGGCAATCACTGTGGCACCAAGCTTTACACACGAACAATACCAGAAGTACTCGAATTGCTTCAAAAGGACTCAGAGACTAAGGTTCACGCCCTTACGGGTACAGGTTTGACTATTCCTAACATTCACAATTATTTTCACTCCACTTGGATTTTAGGCTCTAGGGTCACTACTCATATGATAGGTAGTTTAAATTTGTTAGAGGAATACCAAATTTATAATGGACCAGTTAAATCTATTAAAATACCTGATGGTAATTGTGTTTCTGTAATTGATATAGGAAAGGCAAAAATTTCTGATGAAATTGTTCTGGATAATGTTTTGTGTGCCCCTAAACTTAAATTCAGTCTCATTTCGATATCAAGACTTACAAAGGAACATAATTGTATGGCTTCATTCTTCCCTAACCTACGTCTAATGCAGGGCCTCTGGGATGGGAAGATGAAGTTGATTGGTAGAGAATGCTGTGGCCTATATGTGATGAAAATTGCAAGGAATTTTCATTCTGTGAATGTTGTTCAAAATAGTTATGGTATTCAAGATTGTAATGACATATCTTTGTGGCATAAAAGGCTGGGTCATGCTCCTCTTTCTGTAATGCATCACCTGGACTTGTTAATAAGCTCTGACATATTTTTTAATAAAGGTTGTGATGTTTATATACAATCTAAACAGACAAAATTTCCTTTTACTTGTAGCTACATAAAAACCAAAAATTGTTTTGAACTTTTACATATTGATGTTTGGGGTCTATATAGGACACCAACCCATCATGGATATCAATATTTTCTTACCATTGTGGATGATTATTCAAGGGGAACTTGGATTTTCTTAATGAGGAATGAATCTGATTCTACCTTACATATTAAGAACTTTATTGCTTATGTCCTAACTCAATTTGAGATCCAAGTTAAAAGAATTAGAAGTGATAATAGGACTGAATTTAAGAATAATGAACTAAAATCTTATTTTCAGCAACTTGGAATAGTTCATCAAACTTCCTGCCCTTATACTCCTGAGCAAAACGGGGTAGTTGAAAGAAAACATAGGACCATAATATAGTTAACTAGAAGCCTCATGTTATAATCCAATATACCTGTGCATTATTGGGGGAATGTGTAAAGATGCCTATATATCTGATTAATATAATTCCCTCTAAGATATTAGGTTATAAGACCCCTTATGAGAAAGTTTATCGAAGAAAACCTGACCTGAATCATTTGAAGGTTTTTGGTTGTTTAGCTTATGTCACCAACCTTAATATCTTAGACAAATTTCAATCTAGAGCCATCCCTTGCATATTTCTAGGATATCCTGAGAATCAAAAGGGATTTCTTCCCCTGAGTCTTCATAGTAAAAATATTTTTTAGTAGACATATTAGTTTTGTTGAAGAGAAATTTCCTTTTAAAGATGCTATAAGTAAAGAGCAAGAGGGAGTGAATCAAACCTTAAGAGAAATGTTTTGGTATGAACCAGAGAGCATATTAATTGAAAATAATCAGGATCAATCTGCCACACCTAATAATAATGATAATAATGACATTGAACAAAATAATTTTGGGGAGACAGTGAATATTACGGAATACAATGATGATTTTGAAGGTGATTCTGATCAAAATATTGCTGCAAATCAACCCAGACCTGTTCAGAATAGAAGACCACCTATATGGTCAAAGGACTATGTCTTTTCTATTGTTGCCTCTCTAGATAAGGCAAAACATCAAGATAAATGTTAGTATCCTATCCAGAATTACATCTCATCATATGACCATATTTCTTCTGATTATTTATGTTTTCTTTCCTCTATTGATTCTGAAATTGAACCAAGTAGTCATGAGGAGGTTGCTTTAGATGAGAAATGGGTCAATGCAATGAAATCTAAAATAACTGCACTAGAAAATAATAAAACCTAGGATATTGTACCTTTGCCTAAAGGAAAGAGACCTATAGGATGTAAATGGGTCTACAAAATTAAGTACAACTCTAATGGAAGTATTGATAAATATAAGGCTAGGTTGGTAGCAAAAGGTTATAGTCAAAGAGAAGGGATAGATTATCATGAGACCTTCTCACCAATTGTTAAAATGTTACAGTTTGGTTAGTCCTTAAACTGGCAGCAATGAATAGGTGGAATCTCCGCCAATTGGATGTCCATAATGCCTTTTTACAGGGAGATTTGAATGAAGAAGTCTTTATGAAAGTCCCTCAAGGTTTTGAAAATAAGGGGAAGCATATGGTTTACAAACTGAAAAAGTCCCTCTATGGTTTGAAACAGGCTTCAAGACAATGGAATAAAAAATTGTCTAGAGCCTTAATAAGAGGAGGATTTAAACAAAGTAAAAATAATTATCCTTTGTTCATTGGAAATTGCTATGATGGTATTGTATTGATCTTGGTAGATGTCGATGATCTTTTGATTACTAATAGTTCTAAAAAAGGGATTCAGCTTGCGAAAACACTCTTACACAGTAATTTTACAATCAAGGATCTTGGTTTAATGAAATATTTTCTTGATATAGAAGTGGCAAAATCTAAAACAGGTTTAGTGCTGTCACAATGGAAGTATGTGCTTGACATGTTGGCTGAAATTGGGATGAGTGGATGCAAGCCTCTTGCAATCCCAATGCCACAGAATTTGAAGTTGATGCCATATATTGAAGGAAAGACTAGCAAGGATGAATTGTTGAGCAGACCTGAAAGATACAGGAAGTTAATAGGTAAGCTAATCTATTTAACCATGACTCGTCCTAACATCTCCTTTTCTATGCGGACTCTCAGTCAATTCATGCAATCTCCTACAAAGGCGTATATGGCAACTACAATGGGAGTAGTGAGATACTTGAAAGGTGCCCCTGGTCTATGAATCTTGATTAGTTTTGAGGGAAAACCAGAACTCCAATGTTACTGTGATTCAGATTGGGCCTCATGTGGAATATCAAGGAGATTTGTCACAGGATACTTGCTAAAATTTGGAGAATCTCTGATGATGTGGAAAACAAAGAAACAAAGCACTGTTTTAAAGTCATCTGCAGAAGCTGAATATCGGGCATTAAGTATGGCTACTTTAGAAATTGTTTGGGCTTTGGGACTCTTACGTGATCTAGCCATCTTCCACAATAGACCAGTCAACATTTTTTGTGATAGCCAAGCAGCTATTCACATCGCTACGAATCCAGTATATCGTGAGAGGACCAAACATATTGAGGTAGACTACCACTTCATAAGGGAAAAATGGGAATCAAGGCAAATCAATTTAATACATGTGTGTTCTGGTGAGCAACAAGCAGATATGCTAACTAAAGCTGTCATAGGGGAAGTCCAGAGGAAACTACTCATCAAGCTAGGGATTGTGGATATGTTTCGTCCCAAACTTGAGGGGGAGTGTGGAAGTTAGAAAATATTTTCCTTATAATTAAAACAGTTTTTTTATTTATTGATCAGTGTACATAGGCTAATTTCTGACTGGGCTGTATTGCTTAATATAGGCCCTCTTGAGATGTTTTAGTTCTGTTGTAATCTTGGGCTCTATAAATAGTGATCCCAACTTGGGATTGAGATGAGCCCAGTAGATGTAGAATGTTTTCTTCCAAGTTAATGAAATCTTTCCCATTTTTCCATACGATGTGTTTGGTGTGTTAGGAATGTTGAGGGTTCTCACAGAGTGGCTTCTTTAGCTGGTGGAGATTGCCGAGTATGGGAAGAGAAGGAGGGCCTGTTGGGATATTTCTGAATATTTGTTTTATGAGAAAGAGCTTGAGGATGAGGAAGAAAGCAAGGCAAGGGATAGAATAATTGATAATGGAATTTGTGGACATATTTTTGCATGCTTGCTTCATAATTTGATGATTCATTCATGTGCTTCTCTTTAAATAAAAAGATTTGTTAGACAAATGGATTTTTATTATGTTTTGTTTCCTGCTTTTATAAGTTTAGTAGGACTCGCTCTCCTAATATAATAGGCTAGTCTTTTGATATTAGGTTCTCTCTTTGAGTTTATACTCATCACGTTGGTGCTTTCATTAAGAGTCGGCTAATCAGAAAGAGCTACTTGTGGAGGATTTTAACAGATAAGAATCTTTAAACAAACACATCAAAATTGCGTGCTCTTGGACACTTTCTGAAGCTTAGTATGGATACTAATTTCTGACAACTGACTAGATTCGTTCATTCACTTTGTTTCTCGTAGGCCTTACGATCGGTGCTCACGGGTCATGAACGTGAACTGATTTTTTCAACAGAAAATAAATGCCAAGTTCACAGACGGCTCCAAGAACCACTTGAATTAGGAAATGGGGCAGGGCTGACCCATATGGGCTCTGGCCCAAGAGCATTGCTATTATACCCCGAATTTAGCCGTTTCTTGAAGCCTAACCCCAACTAGTCGAGCTGACTCAAAAGTCCTTTTTTTAAAAAAAAATTAGTTTACACATTGAAATGTAATAATGTCCAAAATGAGTTATGCAAATTTTAAAATACAAAATTACATTTTGAAGTATAAATTTTAATACAAAAATATAAACATTCCTTCATCCTTCTCGTCTTCATCATTTAAAAAAACTACTCTAATTTAAACTTTCAAATGGAAGGAAGCATCCCTATTCTTGCACTAAGAAAATTCTTGCATCGTATATAAAGTATTAATAAAGAGGATGACATGAGGAATAGTGAAGGGAGAGATAATACAAGGGGTGATGCAAAGCAGGGAATGAATTAAAATTTGGACAATATTTAATTGTAAAGGAAACGAATTAAATTTAAGAAGGCTAGTTGTGACTGACCGACGGTTGAAACGAATAGAAAGCAATAGGTGGATTGGGAGAGACGCCAAGGTTGAAGGTACTACTAAGTCAATTTAGATTTTTTTAATAACATATATGAAGCAATTATTTGCATGATTGAAGTGGATAAAAAGGGAAGAATAAATTATATTACCTCTCGTACTTAATATAAAAGCTAAATAAGTAATTTATAAATATTAAAAAATTAATTAAATTAGTTATTTATAATAAATAAATGTTAACTTTTTTAAAATATCCTTATTAATCATATGTATTAGAATATAAATACTTTAGCATTTGCAATTACCACAGGGACTATTTTGAAAAAAAATAAATAAATAGGAGAGATAAAATAAATTAAGGTATCATGTTTAGAATCAAATTAAATCTCTAACTATATTTACAACCGGAGGTAGTACCGATTAAAAGCCCTTTATGTCAATACACTGTGCTTCCCTATCCCAGAGACCATAAATAGAGAGGAAGACAAGCGTAAGCGTAGTGAACACACACACACACACAAAAGCCAAATTAGAAGAGTCATATGTATTGTTGCTGTAAAATATGAAGAAGGCTATTCTAATTGTTTTGCCCATTTGGGTTTCTACAACATTTCTCTCCTTTCCCTCTTCCACTCACGCTCATCTTAATGTTCGTAATATCATACCAGATGGTCATTAACAGCTTCAACTTCGTTTATTTTGCGGCTTTATTTCTTTTTTCCGATCTCAATCTCTGTGACTAGCTTCTTGCCTTATTATTGACTTAATCACTAATTAATTAATTAATTACATTCCGTTGTGGTTTGTTAACACACTAAACTGATATGTCAATATTATATGATGATGACGATGCAGATCAATGTTCATGGGAAGACTCGCCGATGATGGATATGGATAAGCCTGGAATAAAATGTCCTCTTGGTTCTCGTTGTAATACTCATTGCCCTTCCAGCGTCAAACCCTATTCCAAAAACTACATATGGTCTAAATTACGGTCTTTTTTCAAATCAGTTGCTGTCTCGACTTAGTTGACTAATTTGGAGAGATTAAGAAAATCACTAAATTACTTTAAAGTATTTATATTTATCGTTTTTCTTTCAATTAATTTGTCTCACTTATAAATTGATAGATAATCTAATAACACACAGAAGTATTCTAAAGAGATCATACAATATGTTATAATTAAGTAATTTTGTAACTTTTTTAGTCTCTTCAAATTAGGCAACTAGTCTTATATTAAGAACTAAAGACAATACCTTCTATATAACTGCGTACTAAATAAGTCATGAGTATCACTGGTTTTATCTAGTTGTCGTATGTGTTGGCAGCTTTTAATGATCATTTCTGCTATGAAGAATAATGTCTTACTTCCTTGATTTCATGGGAAGTCGAGGTGAAGGTTGCTCATGAATTCTATATAATTTTGAGCGTACGTGAGACATATATAATTCTTAAGTTTATGTGCTGGTGTTATACTTGAAATAAAGAAGAGGCCTCCTGGCTTCTTTCTCAGAAAAATTACCATTATTTTTCTTCTTGTTTTGGGAAAGACGATGCAAGTGGTGGTGGAGATTTGCCGGGTAATTGAAGAGAAGTAGGGCCTGGTGGGATATGATATTTCTGAATCTTCTTTTTCTGAGAAAGAGGTTAAGGGGGAGGAAGAATACAAGGCAAAGGATTGAATAATTGATAATGGAATTTGTGGACATATTTTTGCTTCATACTTTGATAATTCATGTGCTTTTCTTTAAAGGGATATGTGGGACAGATGGATTTTATTATATTTTGTTTTTTTCCCAGTCTAAAGTCAAATTAACTGTGCTAAGTCACATAAGATCATTTCAAAATATATCTTTCTCCATTAGAATAACTTCAATTTTTCTTAAAGAAAGAAAAATCTATTATTTTAAAATATTTAATTTTAATTAAAATATATGAAATATTTAACAAGACTAAAAAAAAGTCATTTGAACTTCATAATCCCCAAATGGTCTGCTAAATTTGAGAAATCCCAATTTGATCTCAAGAGACCAAATTGGGATTATCATGTTAAAAGAAAAGACCAAATTGCCCTTCATTTATTTATTGTTTTTAAAATACCAAAGCCTCCACTGGCCGGCCAGTGGCCAGAGCTCCGACGGCGGCAGTCACCGGAGCCCCGGTGACCGGCCAACAATTGGTCACCGGAGCTCCGGCGGTCAAAAATAAATTTTTTAAAATTTTTTACAACTTCAGTATAACGGTTAACAACATTTGTAACGCTATTAACAACTTCAGTATAGCAATTAACAACAGGTTTTCTGGAAAATTCAACAAGTTCTAGCAGCCAGAAACAATTTTTTAAAAAATTTTTACAACTTCGGTATAATGGTTAACAACTTTTGTGACGCTATTAACAACTTCAGTATAGCAATTAACAACAGGTTTTTCAGAAAATTCAACAATTGGTCGCCAGAGCTCTGGCAGCCGGAAACAATTTTTTTGAAAATTTTTACAACTTCCATATAACGGTTAACAACTTTTGTAACGCTATTAACAACAGGTTTTTCGAGAAATTCAAAAAGTAGCATTTTTACAACTTCAATAATGCTGTTAACAAGTTTCAAAACTCTATTAACAACTTCAGTATAGCATTTAACAACATGTTTTCTTAAAACTTCAAAAAAATAGCATTTTTACAACTTTAGCAATTACTTTTTTTTGGAAAAATTTTATAACTTCAGTATAATGGTTAATAACTTTTGTAATGTTATTAACAACCTCAGTATAGCAGTTAACAACAAGTTTTCCAAAAAATTCAAAAAGTAGCATTTTTACTAAAAACCTTTTGTTAACTGCTATACTGAAATTGTTAATAGCGTTACAAAAGTTGTTAACCGTTATATGGAAGTTGTAAAAATTTTCAAAAAAATTGTTTCCAGCTGCCGGAGCTCCGCGACCAATTGTTGAATTTTCTGAAAAGCCTGTTGTTAATTGCTATACTAAAGTTGTTAATAGCGTCACAAACGTTGTTAACCGTTATACTGAAGTTGTAAAAATTTTCAAAAAAATTGCTTTCGGCCATCAAAGCTTGTTGAATTTCTCAGAAAACTTGTTGTTAACTGCTATACTGAAGTTGTTAATAGCGTCACAAAAGTTGTTAACCGTTATACTGAAATTGTAAAAATTTTCAAAAAAATTGTTTCCGACCGCCCAAGCTTGTTGAATTTCCCAGAAAACTTGTTGTTAATTGCTATACTGAAGTTGTTAATAGCGTTACAAAAGTTGTTAACTGTTATACTGAAGTTGTAAAAATTTTCAAAAAATTGTTTCCGGCTGCAGGAGCTTGTTTAATTTTCCAAAAATCTGTTGTTAATTGCTATACTGAAATTGTTAATAGCGTTATAAATGTTATTAACCGTTATACTGAAATTGTAAAAAATTTCAAAAAAATTATTTCTGACCGCCGGAGCTCCGGTGACTGCCGCCGCCGGAGCTCCGGTGACTGCCGCCGCCGGAGCTTCGGCGACCGGCCAGCCAGTAGGGGCTTTGGTATTTTTAAAAAAATAAATAAATGAAAGAAAGTTTGGTCTTTTCCTTTAACATGATAATCCCAATTTGGTCTCTTGAGACCAAATTGGGATTTCTCAAATTTAGCAGACCATTTGGAGATGATGAAGTTCAAGTGGCATTTTTCTGTCTTTTTCCCAAAGAAAGACCTAATAAAGGGGTACTGGTTGGCATCGTTTTGAGAATATGTATGTACGTACTATGTATATTTATATTGGCAATTTTTTAAAAAAATATACTTATATTTTGGTCTTATCCTCCTTTGCCAATATAATTTGGTCTTATTTATAAGTCAACTTTTAGAAATCTTTCATGGTTTTCTTGATAAGCCACTATAAAAAATCTACGTAGCAGCTACCTTTTTTCCCCCCTCATAATGACCTTATATCAGTCAGTATATTTATGGTAGACAGAGTGATTAAAATGTATGAGTTAGATTGGGTTAGTATTTGCTGGGAAAAGAAAAAAAAAGATTGGGTTAGTATTAATTATGATTAATTAATTGAGCATAATATTAAAAATGGGATAATTTTAAAAGGATTAACTAAATTGAACCATCCTTTTTTTAATATCATGAATAATCTTTTTTATTCCTAATAATTTCTTCTTCTTTTTTTGGGTCAAATTCCTCATAATTTATTTAAAAAATGACTTATAAATAAGATAGAACATAGGCTATAAGTTGAAGGTTTTGTACTTGGGTTATGAATAAATTATAATGACATGATTTAGAAATTTAAAGATAATATAAGCTAAAGAAACTTAAGAATTGAATCTAAAGCATAGTATCCATGTTCTTACTCCAGATCTTAGAAAAATTGTACGAGCTAGAATTCTGAGTAACAATTCGGAAACCTTAAAGAAGAAGTTATGGGTTAAAATTTGATACGTAGCTTACCCATAAGATACTGTAGTAACGTATATTTTCTTTTTGTAGATATGATAATTGGTTTGACGATCCCAAGTTCATGGTCTTAATCTTTAACTTGTAAGCACTTGTTGGACACCAGGTAACTGAATTGTTACTTGTTTTCTCCTATCGGTTCCTCTAAGAGGATTTTTTAATTAAATTGAACCCTTTTAGGATAAGCTTGAATAATATGGAATAGGAAAGCTGTTTTGAAACTATCAAAAAACTTTATAGACATTTGGAAGTTGCTTGATGGGAGTGATTTGTGAAAAATGAATGAATTGCTACAACTTTAGGACTGGAGAGGAGCCTGATGAGTGATTTTTGGATGAAATTGTGGACTTGGGATGCACTGTGTAGTCTGTTGTGGTGAAAGGTTATTTGTTGACTAAGGCGATTTATCCAAGTTGCTATTTTATTTGATTGTGTTTTATATGTTAGCATGAGCTTCTAGAATGATATGTAATAGGAATGCTATTGTATGGTATGATATTAAGTATCTTATATGGTTAATGTATGTTTTGAATCTCTTAAGATACATGTTTTTGAGATACCTGATGAGAATTTAGAACTGTCATGATTGTGATTAATTCGTTTAATATTCGGGAAGAGGTGTGGTGATGGAGCTTGATATACACATATTACCACGTGGTTTGCCTCCATAGCATGCACTATGGTTGGCCTATTAGAGAGGGCAGTATCCCCTCATTTGCGACACTCCAGGAGCATCCCGGGATAGTATCCCCCGAGGGTAGCATCCCCATCAGGATACTGGGTAGTAAACCCATTGGGGCATAATCCCCCTTTTCTGGAGGAACCCATGGCCCGCATGTGCTCTGCCGACTTTGGCTGGTCCGCATCACACACATGGGAAGCTCGTGAAAGTCATCAGTCACATGATTAAAACTTAGCCCATGGGTTCAAGTTGGCGGGTATAAGGAGGATACAAGGCAAGAATCGAATGATAAATAATGATAATAAATGATGAGTAAAGCAAGCACATATGTTGATATTTTCTTTTAGCTTATATATTTATGATATCTGGTATCTATTATGTGATAGCAACATATTTAATGATTATCTTAATTGTTAGTCCTACTTGGCGCCTCTTAGGGGTGCTGGTAGGTAAGATAGGTAGAAGTTTTCGTTACTGAGACGGTAGTCTCATTCTGTTACATCTACAATTTTCAGGTAAGCGTAACAGAGGAGCCGTGACGGGGAAGGAATCGGAGGTGTGAGGTCACCTTCATTGGTGATCACACCCTAAACTCTGGTTATGTTTAGTCATTAGTTATTTACCACCTAGGATATCATTATGCATCTCTTTTTATATCATCAATGTTGAAACATTTATGATTATACATTTATGAGGATGTCTTTGAAATGAGTTAAACTTAATTTTTTTCAGATTAATTGTGACAAACTGTGTCAATCAGGTATATGAAAGGCTTTTTATAACCATGTTAGGAGTATAATCCTTTCCTAACATGGTTATGCATAATGAGCAAGTATAATCCTTTTATAACCATGATATGTTATATTGGTAACTATATCTCCCATTCTTTTATATCATGGTTATGACATAATAAGTAAGAAAATTTTGAAATAAAGTTTGTAACCTGTTTTCTTTAATTACCATGATAATAGTGTTGACATTCCTATATTGTATTAAATATGGTAAGTTTCTAGATAGGGTGTTACAACTCAAGTTTAAAACTCCAAGTCCAATTTTAAAATTTCAAACTAAGCTCAACTTATACAAATAATAATAATAATTTTTTTAAAAAAAATATTTAGGCGGGCCGGCGTTCTCGGGCTGACAAAATGCCAGCCCACCAAGGTGCGGGTTGCTTCAGCGCACACCGCTTTCGGCCCGCACCGCTGCAAGTTGGCTCGTATCCATACCGCCAGCCCGCATTACTAGCTCTATCAATCCCCAGTCAGTGACCTCCTCTCCCAACAACCTAGTCAGTTTAGAACATCTCTCCATATTTTTTGGAAAAAAAAATTAATATCACCAATTGTAATCCCTAAGCGTTGGCACTAGTACTCTATGCAATCACTAGGATTATTTGAAAAAATAAGTATAAATTTGTGAGATGAAATTAATCAAGATATTATATTTAAAATCAAAGCAAATTCCTTAACTAGCTCATCTATATTTATATTAGAGGGAGTATAAGTTAGTCTACATATAGTCAATAAATAAAGCTTCTTTTATTCTATCATTTATTTGGGCAATTGGCAGAGAAATGGTAAAAGCAAAAGCATTGTAAGAAGTAACAATGGAAACTTTATTATCGTTAATCACTAGGAAGAAGACAAGGCAAAGGATTGAATAATTGATAATGGAATTTGTGGACATATTTTTGCTTCATACTTTGATAATTCGTGTGCTCTTCTTTAAAGGGATACGTGGGACAGACGGATTTTATTATGCTTTGTTTTTTTCCCTGTGTAAAGTCAAATTAACTGTGCTGAGTCACGTAAGATCATTTCAAAATATCTCTTTCTCCATTAGAATAACTTCAATTTTTCTTAAAGAAAAATGTATTATTTGAAAATATTTAATTTTTATTAAAATATATAAAATATTTAATAAGACTAAAATAACAAAAGACCTAATAAAGGGGTACTGATTAGCATCGTTTTGAGAATATGTATGCATGTACTATATATATTTATATTGGCGATTTTTAAAATATACTTATATTTTGGTCTTATCCTCCTTTGCCAATATAATTTGGTCTTTATTTATAAAACAACTTTTAAAAATCTTTCATGGTTTTTTTTTTTTTTTGATAAGACACTATACAAAATCTACGCAGCAGTTACCTTTTTTCCCCCTTCATAATGACCTTATATCAATCAGTATATTTATGGTAGACGGACGGATTAAAATGTATGAGTTAGATTGGGAAAACATTGGGTTAGTATTTATTATGATTAATTAATTAAGCATAATATTAAAAATGGGATAATTTTAAAAGCATTAACTAAATTGAACCAGACTTTTTTTATATCGTGAATCATTTTTTTATTCCTAATAATTTCTTTTTTTTTTGGGTCAAATTCCTAATAATTTATGTAAAAAATGACTTATATATAAGATGGCAGAGAATATATATATATATATATATATATATATAAACACGCAAGCGCGCGTCACAGCAAGGCGGATTTATTGGCATTCTTGCGCACTGTTAAGATCCACTGTGTAATTAATCAAAAAAAATCCACTGTGTAATATTCTGGATCTTTTTTATTTTTTATTTTTAATCTTCTTTTATTTTATTTTTTCTGATAGACACTTTTATTTTATTTTTTAAATTTCTTGTTTTGGTCATTTAAGAGAAAGGGACGATGACTGAGACTCGTCGCCCGTGGGGATAAGGGAGACAGAAACATCAATGCAGAGAATTGGATCAGTCCATGGCTAAGTAAATGTTAAATTAGACGTCTACCCATGCAATCCACGAATACCGAATGAAGCGTACCCATACAATCATTTGTATCAAAATTTTTCTTTCATTTTATATACTTTTTTTTTTTAGATATTTACTCTCTTAGTTTCTCTAGTCCTAAACATTAAAGACGGATTAAAGATTTAGTTTGATCTTAAATAAGATTTCAATTCAATTTGTCTCTTAAAATTATAATTTTTTTTTCCTAAACTATTGTACATATTACAAAGGAGTAAGGGGGTTTCCATTAAGAAATTGCTCTAATACATATGATTAAATGAGGTATTTTAGGAAAAATCAATACACATTTCTTACAAATAACAAACTTAATTAATTTTTTTAATATTTATAAATTAGTTATTTATATTAAGGATATGAGGTCGTAAATATTTATTAAGCTCATGAAAACACTTTGATATTATTTATAAGGTAGAGAGAAAAAAAATTTTGATCCTAGCATATCATTATCTTTTTAACATTAGTTTCCCTTGTTATCCCTTATTAAATGTTTGTGTATATTATTTAACTTTTAAAGTATGTATACTTAATAGATGTAAAGTTGAAAATTTATTAAATATATAGACAATGTTAATGAGAAAGGGAGGGACAAAAAGAAAAGAATTATATTACTTCTTCCATTTATTTTTATAAAAAATAACTAACAAAATCACGCAGTTAAAAATATTAGTTAAATTTAGTTTAAAATAATATATATATGTAATATATATCCTAATTATACCTTTGCTTATAAAAGGGCACATGACAGATAATAAATGAAAATTTATCACAGATAAACTATAAGTAGCATATATTTTTAAAGAGAGTGAAAATGAAAAAAAAAACTAATTTAAAATTTTTAGATAAAAAATCTATTTTATACTTAAAAAATATCATCATAAAAGAAATTATTGCTTATAATAAGGAATGTAGGGGTTGTATTTTATATATAACTTTCAGTTAATAATTTTATCACAAATTAAAATGTTAAGTGTAAAGAAATTTATCTGCATAATATCCACACAAAGAAGTCGGATTTTTTTTTTTGGCAAAAAAACTCACAAGTCACTATAATTATTTATCCATTTATTTTCTTTTCATTATTTTTTAGTAAGTTTCAAGAAACTATTCTTCATATAAACTTATCATATCTGGACCATTCATGTCTCATTTGGATAACCCAGATTTGATTTGTTTTTTATTTTTATTTATTGAAAATAATTATTTTAATACGTATAAAATCTATAATAGTAATGATCTCTTAACTATCATTTTTTAAAAAATAATTTTTCTGTTTAAAAATAATTAATTAAAGATCTTAAATCTGGACTTTTCAATTTAGACATAAAAGATCTATATCTGATGAGCTTAGGGTGCTCATCGAGCACCGAAACTATTTCCTATGCGGGTATGCCGCCTGACGCAAAGCCCTTTGATAACTACGTACGTCGATTTGGACTTTTCTTTAAATATCAAACAATTATTTGTAACTTTAAAATAATTCGTTAAAATTAAAAGGATAAATTGTCCTTTTTTCATTCTTAAATATACAATCTTAATTAATTTTATCTCTTTAATTTATAATGCTTTTTCAAACCCTCTTTATTATTTGTACATATTAAAAGAATTTTACCTCAATAGAGTAGTTTTAAGACAAATTATTAAAAAGAATATTTTAGAAAAATTAATATTAGTACACATTTTTCATAAACAATAAATTATTTTTTAATTTTTATAAATTAATTATCTAGCTCATATATATTTAGGACTAAAACAACTAATTGAAATGTGAGCATGTGCTTTATATAGTGGTTAATTAGACTAAATACCTCTAATTAGGCTCGATACGATATTACACGAATTTGGACGCAATCAATCAATTAGTTATATAAAAGAAAAAATGAGCTAACTATTCATATATTGGCAAGAGTACAGCTTTATATCACATGCCGAAATATAGATATGTAGATATTATGTGAAGTTCAATTATATATGTGCATTAAAAATCAGTTTCCTTTGTTGGCCAAAAAAGCCTTAAATTCTAACTTTAATTTGCCTTCTCTCTTTTCTTACTCAGGACTATAAATAACTTATAAATATATTTTTCCTTATTTTCCAACTTGCAGAGTATAGAAAAAATCCCCAAAAAAATATTCTTAAAATTTCAAAAAGATATAAACCCGTGACTCTAATTTTAATAATTTCATATCGGCTCGCATGCATTACAAAGTGAGGGAGGAAGTGGTTGGGAAAAAGAAAAAAAAGAAAGATGAATTATGTTATCTTTCTCTCTCATCCTTTTTTAACTAAATGACTCTCGGTGTCCTTGAAACAACATCATTCCCCAGTCAGTGAGCTCCTCTCCCAACAACCCAGTCAGTTTAGAACATCTCTCTATTGTTTTTGGAAAAAAAATTAATATCACCAATTGTAATGCCTAAGCGCTGGCCCTAAGCGCTGACACTAGTACTATATGGATTATTTGAAAAAATAAGCATAAATTTGTGAGAAGAAATGAATCAAGATATTATATTTAAAATTAAAACAAATTCCTTAATTAGCTCATCTATATTTATATTAGAGGGAGTATAAGCCAGTCTACATATAGTCAATAAATGAAGCTTCTTTTATTCTACTCTTCCGATTCTAAATATTTAGGACCAGAAAAATATCATTTATTTGGACAATTGGCAGAGAAATGGTAAAAGCAAAAGCATTTTAAGAAGTAACAATGGAAACTTTATTATCGTTAATCACTAGAAAAAGAAAATTTTAAAAGCAGCTTTCTGGAGTCACCGTCAAAACAGGGGCAGCTAAGCGTCATTGAGCTAGAAGGTTCCTACAATTTGGCCGACATCTAATTTGATCGTAAATGAAAGGAATTGAATTTACGATGAGTTTGTTGAAGAGGATGAGAAGCAAAAGGTGGAGGGACCCATGCGTTGAAGATAAGGTACGACTAAGTGAATTTAAATTTTTTTATTCTTTCAATGTATTATCTCTTATTTTTAATGTAAAACTCATTTAATTAATTTAAAAATATTAAAAAAACTAAATAAATTACTTTGAAATATTTGCATTTATTATTTTTTAAAACTGATTTGCTTAACTTATAAACTATTATATAATCCAATGATATACATAGATATTTTAAAGATATTATGTAACATATATATTATAATTAAGTAATTTATTTGATTTATTTAATTTTTTTAAATTAATTAAATAAGTCTTATATTAATAACAGGAAGTAGAATACAGTAGTTTATATTCTGATTGGATTTAAATGAAAGAAGAAATTAATTAGATAATTTTAGGTGGGTGGAAATTGGGAGAAACCAATACTGAAGAACTTTTACGACCAAGTCAAACTTGTACCAATTGAAATCACCGTTTTCTGGCCAAGCCACAGTTTTCAAAATATGTAAGGTATTTGGATACTTTTTGAACCAAAAAATAGTTCTGGCTGTAAAAATACTTTTACAAAGTTGCCAAACACCCCCTATAGTACAATCGATTGATGCACTCACATCCCGCATAATATTAGCAAATTACATCAATTCTATTTTTTAACTCTGATTATACTAATTCGACAGCTCTTCATATATATATATATATATATATATATATACACACGCGCGCGCGCGCACATGTCCAACTATTCTCCATTTCATTTTTTTTTTTCCAAACTTCAATCCCTTATTCACCACCTGGGAAGTTGGGATATGAACGTGTGTACATTTATGATCTTGCAATTGAAATGTGCAGACTCATGGATGGCTTGTTAGTTTTAGAAACCACCCATTAATAAAGATGCTATTTCTCTAATTATAAACAAAATTTATTCTCCTACAAAATAATTCCATTTGCTACTCGTTATTTTGTTTTAAATTATTCACATTATTGTGATTTTTGCCGCTATATATATGCATTCCTTAAACCAATATCAACATCTTTAATTCAAGACATTGTCATTTATTCCTCATTGGCGGCGAAATAATATAACTTTGTATTGAACTCCTCTGCTTAACTTACATTTTTATTATATATAATCCATAATTGGCAGGGAAAAATTTCAAGTGCCTAGTGTTTCTGAATGAAAACTTTTAGGGTCAATTTACACCTTAGCCCATACATATCTATCAAATTTTGGATCCTGTCCTCATCCTTTTTTGTCTTTTCTTTCTCCTCATCTTCTCTCTATTTTTGTATCAACAACTGAACTGTTGAGATTTAATAATATATAAATTATGATTATAATATTACATAAAATAAATATGAATTAATTTAAAATATTAAAATTTAATTTGGATAGTTTACAATCGTGAAACGAGAAAAAAATGATGAATTTATAAAATAGTAAATTTCAGCCGTTTATTTTTCTGATCCTATGATAGGAATGAGATGAGCAGAAAGAAAAGAAGAAAATGGATAAGGAGATGAGCTAAACATCTCATATTCATCACACATTCATATATATTTCTTGTTTTCCATCAACGTAAAGTTTTTGTTAGGGTCCCAGTCAATAAATTAATAAAACATGAAATTTAATAAAGAAAATTATTGAAAATAAAATATTTAATTATAGCTGACCATTTCAACTTTGGATTTCTATCTAGAGGCTAAAAATACAGACACATTGAAAAATACAAAAGTTGTTTCGTCATGTACCTCTGCACCTTGTTAATTCACTTGAACTTCTTATCTTCTTTGGCAATATATATATTTTTTCTTTAAAATATTATTCCGTTCCGTCATAACTATAGAGCCAGACAGCAAATTTATAGAGATGAAGAAAATTAGTTAATTTGGGTCCCAGTCAATAAATCAATAAAACATGAAATTATTAAAGAAAATTATTGAAAATAAAATATTTAATTATAGCTGACCATTTCAACTTTGGATTTCTATCTAGAGGCTAAAAATACAGACACATTGAAAAATACAAAAGTTGTTTCGTCATGTACCTCTGCACCTTGTTAATTCACTTGAACTTCTTATCTTCTTTGGCAATATATATATTTTTTCTTTAAAATATTATTCCGTCCCGTCATAACTATAGAGCCAGACAGCAAATTTATAGAGATGAAGAAAATTAATTAATTTAGTTATATATAAAATATATATGTTGGTTTTTTTTCTAAAAGTCCCATTTATTCATTTACAGATTGAAACTGCTCCTAATATACGCAATCAAGAAAAATACTTTAAGAACAAAATTATAAATTTAGACAGAAAAGTCAATTGCAGTCTTACGTTTAATATTGATATATTGTCATTTTTTGGATGGAATTAACCGGGAAACTCACAGATCAATTATTGTTGACAATTTCAACTTCGATTCTTTTTTTTTTTTTATGGGAAACTTCGATTCTCTTCCTGAAGCCTATAGCTAGATATGAAGGGGTAGTGTTGTGCGGAGCATACCAAAGGCATTATTGACAATTATTGTTAGTGTTTTCTCTACTCTCTCTCAAACAATGAGGAAGGCTATTATTGTAATTGCCTTTCTCATTTTGGTTTCTTCATTTCTCTCCCTTCCTTCTTCCACTCGTGCTCGTGGATTATATGGTAACAACTCAATACTTCACTTTAGTTTAATTTGCCACCTTTTCCAACCATGAAATTATTATGAGTTACATATTCATTTTTCTTTCTTCTTTTTTTTTGGTTATTTAAACTGAAGTTATACGTTTGTAATTATTATATGATATTTTGCAGATGTTAACAAACCAGTGACCTCGCCAACAAATAATAGGAACAAGCCTGCAGTTCAATGTCCTCGTGGTTCTTCTTACGTATCTTGCCTTAAAAGTCCGTGCACAAAACAAAAACCAAAACCTTGCCCATATAAACGGAATTGCAAGAAGTAGCAAAAAAAAAAAAAAGACTAATAATAATGATTATTATCATATAAAATGTTAAATTAATGGTCGTTTTGCGCATGTGGAGAGAGAAACTACTTGTTTCTAATATCTTCTCTCTAGCTTTTATTGTCTCTTGGTTATCATTTCTGATGAATTCTGTGTATTGTATTTGTCTGTGTTTTTGTGTGTGAGAGGTTCTTAAAGTTATGTATGTGGCCGTATTGTACTTGACAAGAGGATGATATCCTTTGGTTTATCTGCTACAAGTCAGTTTAATAAACATATGAAGTTCGTCTTCTATCATGTAATTTTATTGTGCATATTTTTACCTTATTTTATATCATTTTCATTTAATATAATGTGGGCGATTCATATACAGAAAAATGGAGAAGGCAAAAGCATATTTTTATAAAAGCAACTGAAGCACTATGATCAAAAAAGCCGAAAGCAAATGAATTTGGACTCAAGAATGAAGGGTAAATTATTATTGTGGGTTGGATCTAACGGATGTACTAACTGTAAAAAGATTTTACTTCATAAGCTTGACATGTAATTATTGTATAAAAAAAAGCTTAATATGTAATTAAGATGCAAAATATATGGATCCTCACCACCCCTTATTGAATACACTTTTAATTCAATTAACATGGAACATAACTTTCAATGTTAGACAGAGGGATTAAAATATATGAGTTCGATTGGGTTTTTATTTGTTGGCAAAAGTAAAAAAAAGATTGGGTTAGTATTTATTATGATTAACTAATTAAGCATAATATTAAAAATGGGATAATTTTAAAAGCATTAACTAAATTGAATCATCCTTTTTTTTTTTTTCATATCATGAATCATCGTAAGAGAAATTGTTGCTTATAATGAGAAACATAGGGAGTGTACTTTATATATAACTTTCAGTTAATAATTTTATCACAAATTAAAATGTTGAGTGTCAAGAAATTTATCTGCATAATATCCACACAAAGAAGTCGGAATTTTTTTGGGAAAAGAACTCACAAGTCCACTTTAATTATTTATCCATATATTTTTTTTCATTATTGTTTAGTAATTTTCAAGCAACTATTCTTCATATAACTGAAACTTTTTATCCTAAAATTTTTCATGTGAACCCAGTTAACGACCAGTTGTCTCAGCAATAATATCACCTCATATTTGGATAAAATTTCAGGTTCAAATCTGATATTGATATATTTATGCACGTGCGTATATTTAAATTATACTACATCTAGTCTTAATTATAAAATTTATTTGTAATCTACCAAATGAGGTCTTTAGGGGGGAAAAAAACTACACTGACTTGCCAGCAGTTGTTTGATCGACCATGTGCGGGTATGCCGCCTGGCAGAAAGTCCTTGGATAACTATGTACGTCAATTTGGACTTTTCTTTAAATATTAAGACAAATAGTTTTAAAAAATATTTTAGAAAAATTAATACTAGTACACATTTTTCATATATAATTAACTAATTTTTCAATTTCTGTAAATTAATTATTTAGCTCATATATATTTAGGACCAAAAGGAGGACTAATTAAAATGGGAGCATGTGCTTTGGGAGAAATACCTCTAATTAGGCTCGATACGATATGATACTAATTTGGACGCGATCAAATATCAAATAGTTATATAAAAGAAAAAATGAGCTGACTATTCATATACTGGTAAGAGTACAGCTTTGTATCGTATACCGAAATATAGATATGTAGATATTATGTGAAGTTCAATTACATATATGCATTAGAAATCAGTTTCCTTTGTTGACCAAAAAAGCCTTAAATTCTAACTTTAATTTTCCTTCTCTCTTTCCTTACTCAGGACTATAAATAACTTCTAAATATATTTTTCTTTATTTGCCGACTTGCAGAGTATAAAAAAAATCACAAAAAAATATTCTTAAAATTTCAAAAAGATATAAACCAGTGACTCTAATTTTAATAATTTCATATCACAGTGCCCTCTTTTTTTTTTTTTGAAAAAAAAAAAGCCAACTCAACACTCCTTGCGGGAATCTGAGACTTTCCGGGGCAAAGTTGGTTAATAAAGTGTAGAAATAGCTAATGCGTAATAAATATTCTCAAATAGTGGCCTTTTAGATTAAATTACCAAATGTGGCATTTGCTAAAACTTGTTGCTGCTTGTTAATCAATTATGGTAAATATTTATTTCCATTTAGCGAATAATAACATGTTTCAACAAACTTCTCATAACTGACTTTATTTTGCCGTTTCTCAGGCTTCAGCTTGCCTGTTTGTAATAGTTGAAAAAAAGAAAGAATAAAAATATAATTTTACCTCTGATCTTATTTCTCAAGTATAGTTTTAAAAATATTTTGGGATTTTCTCACAATTTCTTCGCTTTTAATTTTTATTTTTCGTTAGAGTAGAGACTACAAATAAATGGTAGAGCGGTGAAATGTGAGCATACAAAATTACTGGAGTGCACCGTGCCCTCTATTTCACTCTCTAGTACTCACCGTCAAAATAGACAGTTAAGGCGTCAATGAGCCAGAAGGTTCCTACAATTGGGCCAACATCTAATTTGGTCGTAAATGAAAGGAGTTGAATTTAGGATGTGTTTGTTGAAAACGATAAAAAGCAAAAGGTCGATGGACCCATGTGTTGAAGATAAGGTACGACCAAGTCAATTTATGTTTTTTCTTTTTAATATACTATCTCTTATTTTTAATATAAAACTCATTGAACTAAGAAAAAATCCCAAAAAAAACCTTTGGAATATAAAAAATTTCAAATTGGGTCCTGGAATTTTGAAAATGACAGAAAGGGTCAATGATCCAATTTGTTATTTATAAAATCAAGAGGAATTGACAACTGTGCCCTACTACAATGATTTAAGGAATCACTATAAGAGTTTAAGCGTTACCTAGATTTGTGTAGAGAATAACTACTCACTTTTTTGACCCAATCTGGAATTTCCTATATTCCAAAGGCTTTTTATGGAATTTTCCCTTGAACTAATTTAGAAACATTAAAAAAGATAAATAAATTACCCTGAAATATTTTTATTTTTTAAACTAATCTAATAATATGTATAGGTATTTTAAAGATATTATGTAAAATATGTTATAATTAAGTAATTTTTTTAATTTTTTAATTAATTAAATGAGTCTAAGAGCATAATATCAAACAACAGTTCATATTCTGATTGGATTTAAATGAAAGAACAAATTAATTAGATAATCACTAATTAGCTAGTATTCTTGGAAGCAAAATATTTAGGTGGGTGGGAATTGGGAGAAACCAATACTGAAGAACTTCTACGACCAAGTCAAACTTACTGGTACCAATTGAAAGCCCTTTATTTCAACTGTGCTCCTCTTTTCTAGAGACTATAAATAGAGAGGAAGAGCAAGTGTGGTATATACAAAAGCCAAATCACAAGTCATATATTGCTGTAAAATATGAAGAAGGCTATTCTAATTGCTTTTCTCATTTGGGTTTCTGCCATATTTCTCTCCCTTCCCTCTCCCACTCATGCACGTCTATTACAAGGTAACAACTTCAACTTCGTTTGTTCTGCTGCTTTATCATCATAGTCATCATCATCATCTTACAATCTCGTTCACTGTGACTGGCATCTTGCCTCAGTTGTGAAATTACTATTATGCTCATTAATTATTTTTCGTTGTGATTTCTGAATATATTAAATTGATACTCCTATGGTCGTATTTATAAATCATTTATTTCCAACATATGTTTTCCTTAAATTTTATTAACTCTTCCTTAAAATTTAATATTTTTTTTTACGTTACCTTTATATAGTATATATACCTTTCAAGAAAATAATAATTTATACGCAATAATAAACAAAGAGTACAACAGTACATTCATGTTAAAAATTTAATCACATGGCTTACATAAATAGAATCAGATGAGCATGTTATATTGATGTTTGTATGTAAATATTATATATGATGACGATGCAGAAAAGACATCAGTAACCTCGCGAACGCCGGAGAAGAATAAGCCTGCAATAAAATGTCCTCCTGGTTCTCCTTATTCTTCTTGCCTTCCACAAAGGCCACCTCCAAAAGCTTCTTGCGATCCCTATACGCGTGGCTGTCAAAGGCCACCTCCAAAAGCTCCTTGCAATCCCTATGTGCGTGGCTGTCACAAGTAGGAAATAAAAGAAATATACGAATGATATGTATAAGGTATAATAATCATAATATATAGTCCTTTTGCTTGGTGGAGATCATAATAACAATCTCCTAAAAATCCATTATTAAATAAATTACTGTCATGTTTCTGTATCATGTGTGTTGTTTCAGCCTTTGGTTATCATTTCCCTTTTGAGGAATAATGTCTTCCTGCCTAGATTATTTCATGGGAAGTCGAGGTTTAGGTTTCTCATGAATTCTATGTACTTTGAGTGTGAGAATTATGTAATTCTTAAATTTATGTGCTGGTGTTGTACTTGAAATAAAGAATTAACTCCACTCCTGGCCTTTTGGCTATCTTTTTAATTAGTTAATCCATTGAGTTACTTCTGGGAAGAAAAAGAAAAACCGAGGGAAATGGTCCAAATCTTGAATTATTGAATTTATTGCATCACTTGAGGAAAAAATGTTGGAATTTGATCAATTAAAAGTGATTAAATTAAGTTAATTAAGTATAGCATATTTGAGTAATGCGTTCAATTTTTTCTTTTATATTATTTAAATCTTATCTGGCCATCTTTTTCTCCTTATGCAAGTAGCTCAATTTAGTTTTCTCTAATCATCCCCAAGGAAAATTTCTCACGAGCTGAACCCTATGAGAAAACAGTTAAAAACATTTAAAGAAAGTGACCATTCCTCACTCTAAATGTTCAAGAAATGACTCTTCATGCATAAATGGAATTCGTAATCCCAACATTTTTAAAATAATTATTTCATATTAACAAATGTTTACCATCTTTTTTTTTAAAGCTACTTATATTAAAGGAAAAACGATACAAAATAATACCCATTTCCTAGAAATCGCCTTTAAATTGTTTTCATTAATTTCAAGTCTGCGATCAAGTCTTTCTGTGACCTATTCAGTTTGGAAGTTTAATATTAATTACTCCTTAGTTGTATAATTATTGTCATGTGTCTCTTGTTATACATTTTAACTTCATGTTACTTTCTTCTTTGGCACTATGCATATACACGTATATGCGTGCCTATGTGTGTATTTCCTAAAATAATAATATCACCATCTTCAACATCAATAATACAACGTCATTTCGAGGTCATAATTAATCTTTTTTGGCCAAAATTTCTAGTTAATCGCGGCCGCCAAATATATATATATACTATAACTTTGTAAAATTATTTAAATATAATCCACAATTTCTTAAATCCATTTCTTGAAAATAGCCGTAAAACTGACTACGTTCTCAAGTCAATGAACAAATCTTCTCCAGCCCAAAACTGGTCAATTCTCCCGTTTTTTTACATATTAAGGCATTTTTAGGTTGAGCAACATGAACTTTTTCTCATTTTCTGCATTAGAATTTATCATTTACTTTTTATAATACTTTTTGACAACTGTATTGCCTAAAATTAACGAGTAAATTATATTGATATAATTAGGTTTAAATATATTTTGTAGCGTTTTCCATCCAACTTATGTTCTCTTAATTTTTCGTCAATGAAACTATCTTTATATCCAATTTGTATTCGTTTTAAAAATAAATTAATACATTAACACGCTATATTCATCATCATATATTAAATAAATCATAATATATCGTGTTTATAACATACTGTTTGAACAATAGTTTTCCAAGATAGTTTAACTCGTAGTTTATTTCTAAATATTATTTCTCACTTTTATTATTTTTATAAGTAAAGATTATACATCATCACAGTCAAGTCTTTGTTTGAAAATTTTATTAATTATTAGCAGGACCTGGATTTGAATATTGGCACCTTTATCTATGAAATCCTATAGAGTAACGCACTGGTACTGTTTATGTTCTACTTTTTTAAATTACATTACAAAACAAGTCTCATATTTAGGACTACAGGATTATAAGATTTCCAAATAGCAACTGTTTTACGAATTTCCCAAATTTTTCTCATCAAATTAAGGCAATTTTTTTTCATAAAAAGAAGTTTAGATGAATAGAGTCATGATAACTCCAAAAGCACTTACAGATAGATATATCTATAGATCGCCTCCCAACATAATCTTTATTTTAATAGCGAGATTTGAATTCAAAGATTAATGGATTATAACGCAAATTCTTATGAACTGAAGAACTTTAATTGGTTTAAATTAAGACTATGGTTTATTTGCTACGAGTCAGTTTAATAAATATATGAAGTTCGTCTTCTATCATGTAATTTTATTGTGCATATTTTTACATTATTTTATATTACTTTCACTTAATATAATTTGGGCGATTCATATACAGAAAAATGGAGAACGCCAAAGCATATTTTTATAAAAGCAACTGAAGCACTACTGATCCAAAAAAACCGAAAGCAAATGAATTTGGACTCAAGAATGAAGGGCAAATTATCAACGGAGGTTGGACTCAATTAACATGGAACATAACTTTCAATGTTAAAAATCCCTTTGCCAACAAATTGAAATACTATTTTTGAAAGTTGGAAATTGTTGTAAACCTATTCAAATTGAAGTACTATAGGAATTTTCCTAAAGGAAGTGTGAACAGCCTTGCTTCTATGTCTTAGTCGTAATAAAGGAATTTGTTCTATCAATATATAATGTTCGCAATTTATCCAACTTTCTTTAGTCATTTTCCTCCACTATTATTTTGTCCCTCAAATACTAATTTAATCTGAAATCAGAAATACTTTTCTGAAATCAGATAATGTCCTTTATAATTCGAGCTACCAACAGGCAAGTAGCACACTAATCTAATTCTACGGTAATTTTATAAAATTAAGATGAATTGTTATCGTTCTCTCTCATGCTTTTCTAACAGTGACTATGAATTTCCAAGAAACAGCGTCTAAATTGTTTTCATTCTCAAGTCAATGAGCTAGTCTTCCTACGATGCAGTCAGTTTAATTATCATATCTTATTTTTTAAAAAATGTCAACAGTTAGTACCACTAGTCCAAGATAAAATAATAAGTTACGTTATAATATTCTATGAAGTTGGACTAGCCTCATGAATAATACATATATTGGTGGAAATTTTTATATTTTATAATTATAATTTATCTCTTTACCTCTCATTTCCTTTCTCATTGACCCCTATCAATTTCCTAGTGACAGCATTGTTATGAGTCCCACATTGGGGAATCTCACAAGTGTTGTGGGGTTTATAAGTTCAAGGGGTTCTCCCTTCCAATAGGCTAGTCTTTTGGGATTGGGCTCTCCTCTTGGGCTTATGCTCATCACATTGGTGTTTTCATTGAGAGTTGGCCAACCAGAAAGGGCTACCTGCAGAGGGTTCTGACCGGTAAGAAGACCGAGTGAAGTGCCGTAGAGTGGAGCCGCCGGGGACGTCTCCTCTCGAGAGGGGTGCTCTGTTATGAGTCCCACATTGGGGAATCTCACAAGTGTTGTGGGGTTTATAAGTTCAAAGGGCTCTCCCTCCCAATAGGCTAGTCTTTTGGGATTGGGCTCTCCCCTTGGGCTTATGCTCATCACAAGCATCTATGTTGTTTTCATTCTCGGGTCAATGAGCAAGTCTTCCTATGACCTCATCAAAATAAAATTATTTTTAATATCTCTTTTAGCTCCTTTTTTTTTTCTTTTTTTACCATTGGTTATAGCGATGAAAGAATAAATCATACTCATCGGTCACTACAAAATAGATATTATATTTAGGACTGTAGGAGTACTTAACATTCTTCACATTTTAAAATGGTTGGTCAATACAAGAGTTTCTTTAAAAATCTTAATTACTCAAGTTTCCAGACAAGCATCTGGCAACAAAGCAAATTCAACAATTTTTGGGGATTATTAATTATTTTCGAGATTTTATCTCTCATGTGTCTAATAACACTAGCCAGCTGTCCAAACTTCTCAAAAAGAATCCTCCTGCGTGGGGGACAAAGCAGACTTCAGCTGTCAAAACTCTCAAAAGAATTGCACAGCAACCACCTCCTTTGAAGATCCCTGACAAAGGACTATGGATCCTCCAGACTGATGCCAGCGATGACTTTTGAGGAGCTGTCTTAATTGAAGAAATAAATCCTTTTGGCAATTGGATATCCACCCAGAAGATCGATCAAAAACTGCTTTTTGTATTCCAAATGCCTAGTACCAATAGACTGTTATGTCATTTGGACTCAAAGTTGCCTCATCACTGTTCCAAAAAGCCATGACCAGAATCATTGAACCTATGCTTGATAACCTCCTCATTTATATTGATGACCTTTTGCTTTTCTCAAGAGATGAGGATTCCCATAAGCTCTTATTGATCCAGTTCGGGAAAATAATTGAAAAATATGGGATTATGTTGTCGGCAAAGAAAGGAGAAATAGGTGTCAAAAAAGCAAAAAGTCATCAATATAAATGAAGAGGTTATCAAGTATGGGTTCAAAGATTCTGGTCATGGCTTTTATCAACTACTCCTGTAGTCTTATATATAAGACACTTTAACATGTTTTATCAGAAATAACAAAAATCTTAAATCTCATCAACTCTGTATTAGAATTTAGTACGTTTTCAACCTTACCCCGGCCTATTTAACATATATATCTATACACGCACACCCTTTCCAACAAAATAACAATTTATAAAACAATAAATTAAGAGTAAAAGTATGTATTGCTATAATAAATTTAATAAGATGACTTAAATTAAAGATGCAAAAAAAAACTCTCTCTCTACAGAACTAGTACCCAAAGCGTTCACCCAAAAAAGAAAAAGAACCAGTACCTAAAGCTCATCCTATCGAGATCATTCATATTTGATCTAAATGATCCAAATAGGATTTTTTTAAATTAATTATTTCTAAATAAAGAAAATCATCTTTTGATAAAGTGATGATTAAGAAGTTATTTTTATTTTATATTCTATACTCATTATAAAAAAATTATTTTAAAAAAAGTAAAAATAAAAAAACACTAAATCAGGACCATCCAGATTATATCTGGACAATTTGGATGGGACAACCTTTGGATGAGCACCTAAATTGGCTTCCTTTTTTTACCTTGTGAATAGGATTAGATGAGTATAAATGGAGTATACAATTCAACTATGTGTTTGCCTCTCTCGAGATTAAAAATGGAGACGATGGGTTAGTATTGTATGAGCCTTGAAAAGCCAAAAATTGATAGAGTTGTTATAACAATGAAGAAGGCTATTCTAATTGTTTTATTAATTTGGGCCTCCACACTTCTCTTCCTTCCTTCTTCCACTCATGCTCGAGTATTTGCCGGTAATTAATAACCTAAACTCAGTTTAGCTACTTTCTCTGGTCTCATTTTCCATAACCATATCTCTCCTTGCATCAATTGTTAAATCTTGAGTTATATATTAATTATTTTAATTTTACTGTGAATCAAAATAATGTATTTATGGGTATATTATTATATGATTATGCAAAGGAGACATTGCCAGTAATTAGGGGAACAAATTAGTTTAGATCCCTTTTTTGGTAACGCTGGTCGGGAGGAAATAGTGAAAAAAGAGAAATACTAGTATATATTTACTTTTTATAAAACTTTTTTGACAACTATATTGCCTAAAATTAAAGAGTAAATTATATTGATATAATTTAGGTTTAAATATATTTTATAGCTTTTTCTATCCAACTGATGTTGACTTAACTTTTCGTCAATGAAGCCATCTTTATATCCAATGTGTATTCGTTTTAAAAATGAATTAATATATTAACACGCCATATTCATCATCATATATTAAACTTGAACAATAGTTTTACAAGATAGTTTAACTCGTAGTTTATTTCTAAATATTATTTCTCACTTTTATTATTTTTATAAATGAAGATTATCCATCATCACAGTCGAGTCTTTGTTTGAAAATTTTATTAATTATTTGGAGGACATGAATTTGAATAGTGGTACCTTTATCTATTAAATCCTAGAGTACCGCACTGGTACTGTTTAAATACTACTTCTCTAAATTATAGTACAAAATAGATTTTATATTTAAAATTACAGGATTATAAGATTTCCAAATAGCAACTTTTTTACCAATTTCCCAAGTTTTTCTCATCAAATTAAGGCAATTTTTTTTTTCATAAAAAGAAGTTTAGATGAATAGAGTTATGATAACTCTCAGAAGCACTTACAGATAGATATACCTATAGATAGCCTCCCAACATAATCTTTATTTTAATAGCGGATTTGAATTCAAAGATTAATGGATTATAAGGCAAATTCTTATGAACTGGAGAACTTTAATTGGTTCAAATTAAGACTATTGCTTGTCAAACATTGAAATGTACTATCTCTGGTTCTTAATATAAAACATCGTTTGACTTTTATTTTAGTCCTAAATAGAAGACTCCAAATCTATTTTATTTCTTATATTAAAGATTAGAGGTAATACAAGAGATTCCCGCGTCATAACATCACTTTTGATATCCTCAATATATGCCAATCTTTAATAAAAATAAATTTCTTTGTTATATAGGGCCCAGCCAATAAATTTTCAAGAAATTGCCTTTGACTTAGACCTAAATTATATTGATAAAACCAAACCATGGTTAAAAAATAACTTCTGGGAGAAAGTTATTTTTGAAAATAAAATTTGAAAGAATAAATTTTGTGAAAAAAGTGATTTTGATAAAATAAGAGTGATTTGATATTTGTTATCAAAAGTACTTTTTTTTTTCATACACAAATTACTAAAAAAGACATAAGTTGATGTGATAATTATATAAAAAGTATATTTTAATTTATATTTTTATTTGAAGCAATAAATTTGTTAATAATATTTTTTTACCAACATAATAAGTAATATATAAAAAATATAATTAATTAATAAGTAATATGTGTATATACATCTATAAAATATAAGATTAAATATGATTTTTAAAAAATGATTTTTTCAACAAAAAAATATTATTTTACCTTAAAGATTTTACATGTGATATCCCATAATATTTTTTCTTACAGAATTGAATAAATATACATAAAAACAATTTATTAATTATATAACTAATTAATAAATGCAAGTGTATATAAAGTATGAGATTAAATAATCAAGTGTCATAATCATTGTGAGGTTGCAACTATATACAGCATTTGAGCAACTACATCTTTTAACAACATATTACAGAAAGAAAATAAAATAAAATAAAAAGGCAACGAGAAAGTGGAAGAAAATGAGAAAGGAAAGTAGAATGAGGAAGGAGAAAATGTGAAGTTTTTGACTTTTGCTGAAGGGTTTTTTTGGACACTTACCGTTGGCTTTACTCTGACATTTTAATAGTTATGCGACAACCACACATTCAACCTTTCAGAAGCAAAATTTTTTCACTTAAGGCAAAACCATAGTTTCATCGGGCCAAATCACGGTTTTCTAGCCAAACCACAGTATCAAAAATATGTAAGGTATTTGGATACTTTTTAGGTCAACCATGGTTTGGGCTGTAAAAATATTTTTACAAAGTTGACGAACACCCCCATTGTACAATTGATTGATGCACTCACATCCTGCATAATATTAGCAAATTACATCAATTCTATTTTTTAACTATGATTATACTAATTCGACAGCTCTTCATATATGTCCAACTATTCTCCATTTCATTTTTTCTTTTTTTCCAAACTTCAATCCCTTATTCACCACCTGGGAAGTTGGGATATGCATATGTGTACATTTATGATCTTGCAATTGAAATGTGCAGACTCATGGATGGCTTGTTAGTTTTAGAAATCACCCATTAATAAACATGCTGTTAGTCTAATTATAAACAAAATTTATTCTACTACAAAATAATTCCATTTGCTACTTGTTATTTTGTTTTAAATTATTCACGTTATTATGATTTTTGCCGCTATATATATGCATTCCTTAAACTAATATCAACATCGTCAATTCAAAACATTGTCATTGGGTCCACATTGGCGGCGAAATATTATACCTTTGTATTGAACTCCTATGCTTAACCTACATTTTTATTATATATAATCCATAATGGGCGGGGGAAATTTTCAGGTGCCTAGTGCTGAAAACTTTTAGGGTAAATTTGCACCTTAGCCCATACCTATCTATCAAATTTTGGATCCTCTCCTCATCCCTTTTCATCTTTTCTTTCTCCTCAGCTTATCGTTATTATTGGATCAACAACTGAACGGTTGAGATTTAATTATGATTATAATATTAAATAAAATAAATATGAATTAATTTAACATATTAAAATTTAATTTGGATAGTTTACAATCGTAAAACCAGAAAAATGATGAATTTATAAAATATTAAATGTCAGCGGTTTATTTTTCTGATCCTATCATAGGAATGAGATGAGCAGAAAGAAAAGAAGAAAATGTATAAGGAGATGAGCTAAAAATCTCATATTCATCACAAATTCATATTTCTTGTTTTCCATGAACGTAAAGTTTTTGTTTTCCATCCCAACGAATATGAGGGTCCCAGTCAATAAATCAATAAAACATGAAATTTAATAAAGCAAATTATTGAAAATAAAATATTTAATTATAGCTGACCATTTCAACTTTGGATTTCTATCTAGAGGCTAAAAATATAGACACATTGAAACATACAAAAGTTGTTTCGTCATGTACCTCTGCACCTTGTTAATTCACTTGAACTTCTTATCTTTGAAGTTAACTGCCCTTAATTTGTCGCTTTGGGGTTACTCCAAAAATTAACCAAATTAATGCAATATAGTGCACAATCCGGGTCGTATTCACTTTGAGGAGCCGAAAACGAAATTAAATTCTAGTAAATAAATGCAAGTAACCTAAATTATAAAAAGGATTCTTGATTTGAGAATTTCTAATTAAACACCATGAATTAAATTGAAATTAAAATACTTTTTTTTTGTTTTTATGTAAAAATGATTAAAATGAATGAAGATTAAAAAAAATAAAAATGAGACACACAAATAACATTGATAAAAATCAATCCTCCAATTCAACAACGCAGGCAATCATCACTCTAAAAGATGTAGGAGTTAAAAACAATGAATTAAGAATTATAATTAAGCTTTTAATCCAACAACCGAGCCACCTCGAGTTGCCACAAAATATTTTCCTAAAATCTCAACTTACTAACTGCAACCAGAATAATAAAAGAGGATTAAGGATGCTAAAAACCAATGCTTAATTAGAACTCTTAAATCCAAAATAATAGAATTAAACTAGCAAGAGACAATATGATCCAAAATCTAAGCTACCTTGAAAATCATAATATATTAACTTCAAAATCAATACAAATGTCATAACCACACATTATAATTGAAATCAAAACTATAAACAGCCCAATGTCAAATGCTAAGCAATAATTCAGTCACAATAATCTCTAAATATAATCAGATTTAGCAATACAATTATCCCAACAATCAGAAAAATTATCCTAAGACCTAGGAATTGTTAAACAGTTATTGAGTAAGAAATTAAAGCAACTAAAACTCCCCTCTGATGATCCAAGCTCCTGCCATTGTTGTTGAATTGGAAGATTATGAAATTAGCCACGGACAGCCATCAAAATTGCTGTAATCAAAGCTCTATTACGGTCTGCCATGGAGGAAATGACGGAACAATGGTCCTCACTGGTTTTGTGCGCCGGCAAGGAGAAGACGGTGGTGATGGTGTATATGGATTGGGTTCATAGGAGAGGAGATGGATGATTTCGAGTTGATGGAAGTGAGGAAATGGAGTCGGACGAATGGGATTGAAGAACACAGTGACTTTTGTTGAGCTCACGCCGTCAACACCTCCGGTCCTCACTCTCTCACTCCTCCCGTCGCTCTACGCTGCCACCAGCAAGAAGATGACGATGATGGTGGTGGTGAACAGAGAGAATGTCGGACTGTGATTGTGCCGTCTCCCCCTTGGTTCTGCTGTTCGCTCTCGCCTCCCTTGCTCGCTCCGTCTGGTCTGTGCGTGCCGCCTCCTCTGTTTTTCCCCAGCCCCCAGCTCGCCTTGCTCCCGGATGAAGAAGATGGTAATATTAGATATTAGGGTGGAGCAAAAAACGCTGTGTTTTGCTCCCCTTTTATTATTTTATTTTTTTTCTTTTTTATAATTTTTTTTTCTTTTTTTTTATTTTT
Organism: Neltuma alba; assembly: GCF_004799145.2. Classification (NCBI taxonomy): domain Eukaryota; kingdom Viridiplantae; phylum Streptophyta; class Magnoliopsida; order Fabales; family Fabaceae; genus Neltuma; species Neltuma alba. The sequence goes on from NW_021637395.1 coordinate 90,582, forward strand.
TATTTTCAAAATCTTCCAAAAACATGCAAACAAAAATTCAAAGATAAGGTAGCTTTAATTGTCCTCAAAAATCAGTTAGTCACAATTAAACCAAAATATGACAATTTTTGCCCCTATAAAATAATAATTCAAAATAAAACATATTAAATCAATTAATCAATCAATTAAGGTCAAAATGAACTAATTAAGTTGACAAAATCCATATAAAAGATATCAAAATATATTAAAATAATTGAGTTTGTCAATCTTCTTTGGCAATATATGTATTTTTCTTTAAAATAATATTCCGTTCGGTCATAACTATAGAGCTAGACAACAAATTTATAGAGATGAAGAAAATTAATTAATTTAGTTATATATAACAAATATATGTTGGTTTTTTTCCCTAAAACACCCATTTCTTCATTTACAGATTGAAACTGCTCCTAATATATGCAATCAACAAAAATACTTTAAGAAAAAAATTATAAATTTAGAGCAAAAAGTCAATTGCAGTCTTACGTTTAATATTAATATATTGTCATTTTTTGGATGGAATTCACCAGGAAACTCACACACCATTATTGTTGACAATTTCAACTTCGATTCTCTTCCTGAAGCCTATAACTAGATATGAAGGGGTAGTGTTGTGTGGAGCATATCAAGGCATTATTGACAATTATTGTTAGTGTTTCTCTACTCTCTCTCAAACAATGAGGAAGGCTATTATTCTAATTGCTTTTCTGACTTTGGTTTCTTCATTTCTCTCCCTTCCTTCTTCCACTTGTGCTCGTGGATTATATGGTAACGACTCAAAACTTCACTTTAGTTTATTTGCCACCTTTTCCAACCATGAAATTATTATGAGTTACAGATTCATTTTCTTTCTTCTTTTTTTTTTGTTATTAAACTGAAGTTATACGTTTGTAAAT
>NW_021637396.1:0-53135 GCF_004799145.2 Neltuma alba
CAAATGTACATGTCATCATCATTTATATTATATATGAGATTAATCCAATGGCCAGAAATTCGCATATATAGCCGTCTCACTGTCCCTCACTTTATTAGCAATTAAACTACATATATTTGCCTCAATATTATATTGACCAAAGTCACTTGTATATATATGATGTTTTGCAACCAAAACTAAATTCACGGGAAAGAGCTTCCAAACATTTGTAAAGAGTCACAAGGGGACTTTGGAATCATTCCCTTTCTTTGTCATGTATAAATGTGGACATTGTATGTGTTCTACAATTTAGAGTTAGCTCCACGTCGGATTTAATATATTAATAATATTTTAATTAATTAATTTGAGAGAGAGAGAGGGAGTCACTTCACATGACTTAAAGCTATTAGCTTCATCTGATCACATCCACCAATTTGTTTATTTAATCAATTAAATAATTAGATAGGTGCGTGGTAGCAGTTTTAAAAAAGTAGTAGAGGTAGTGTCACTTGGAATACATAAAGAGCCTAATTGAGTCACACACCCACATCGTTTGGGGAGCACTTAAATCTAATTGCTTTTGAATTAAAAGCGACTTGGAGATAAACAATAAAAAAAATTGTGTTATGAGACTCGAAAACTAATTTAAGTCACATTTGGGGCTGTCTTTGCATCATTTTTGGATGCTTCCAAAGTAATGGTTGGAAAAAGCAACAAAAGATTACTAAAAAGTTAATAATGGGGTGAGGTTCTAATGTGATAGGATAATGGTGTTTCTTAATGATCTCTAGTTAAATTAAATATACTTGAATTGTTCCATTGGTTAATGTTCCTTCTTAAGCACTAATGGTGGGCCATAATCACGATTTGGGCGATCTTATGTGATAATATAGGCATCTCACTTTAATCAACAACAGCTAATGAAGAAGCACGGTTGACGCCATAAAGTCATTTTCCTAAATTGGTGGTGGAAACCATAACACCAAGTTCTAAAAAAGTTGAAGTCGACAAAATAATTAAACAAATGTTATGAAGTTAGATTCAAGCCTCATCATCTACTTGTTATTAAGGATGTTAAATTTTAATAAAGCTTCACTAAAACTTTGAATTAATATTATTAATTTCTCACCCACAAAACACAACAATGAAGCCTCTTAAACTTTTAAATTACTGCAAGTAACTCCACTATGTTTAATTAGTCCGTTATTTACTAATGGAATAAGTTATAAGTATGGTAACAATTTATTGGTATATGATATGAAGTTTGAAAGGATTATCTATATAAAAGCTTTAATCCTTATACAAGAGCTAGCTGGGATTCAGCTTTTAGAACCGGGGGTAGTATAATCTAAAGTTTAAAGGGTAAATTATCATTGATCTGCCAGGCTCTGTTAGTGGATTGTTGTTGCTCAGTTAAGGAAGTTATCCACGTTTTATTCCAAATTAATTTTAATAATTCATCCTATTTACATTTTTTAACGAACTGAATGCGTTAAAACTCTTTTCACAAGATAGATCAATGTCAAAAGGACAGTTGTTAATGAATCAACAAGAGACATGGAAAGTATAAGGGGACAATTTGCTTGATCACTCCACTTTAACACCAAACAAAAGAGCAAGAGTTCATGTGGGGGCAGAGTGCCACAAAACCTTACACATGTGGTCCCAATATATATGTGACGTATACAAGTGTGGGACCTACGTACCTTCATGTTTCTTCAAACTGTATACAATCCAATCAAATGTACCTTCCCATGTGTTTCCCTACATCAGTGGAGAAAACCCAAGTTCATGTCCCACAACATTTTCACACTCTTAACTCTTAAGTCCTAACCCTAATCTCTCCCTCTCTCTTCTTCTTTTTCTGCACCTTTTGTTTCAAGGCTCTCAACTCGAACTGCGTCAACTAAATCTGTGTTTGGCTTTCTGCTCAGTCCCTTCGTGTCAAGATGTAGCTGTAGATATATGTCTATATATATATATAGAGAGAGAGAGAGACCTAACTAACATTCTCTATATAAGTTTTGGGGGCTACTCAGAGATTGAAACCCTAATTTGACTGAGCTCTACCTACTTTATATGACAAATTTATAATGGAAGTGAAAAGACAAGGTGTAGGCAGATGCATGAATAATGCAATTATATATACATATGTGCGCACATATTAGTTAGGAATGCCAATTTTATTGCACATGATGACTTTGAATTTCATTCGCACATCCAGAAACCTAACCACAGAGATGATAAAGTTGAGCTTTTGAACAGAATGAACAGCATCAATATATAAGGCATTTCGTTTTAGAAACAACAATTAGGAACCAATTCAAGCACTTCTTTCTCTAATATGGCGACCGTATAGGATATTAATATTATTTCTTAAAAATTTTCATATAAATCAATCACTGAGAATAATAATGACGACTTTTACTATTTTTCAATTATCTGGATTAAGTAAGATTTGAAAATGTAATTTTTCTAAAGTTTTATCCCTAATTGCCTAGTGAAAAGATCGTTACCAAACAACAGTTATCAGTAGAGATAAGAATTAAATTGAGGAATCTTATGTGAAGGAAGCGATGAAAGTTGATCTTTGATCGAGTCTTGATCTGACAAGTGAACAGGTCTTATTGTCTAATACAAAGCATTTATGAGAAGCCAAAAATAGCACAGAAGATTTGGCCAAAAAAACAAAAAAGCACAGAAGATGAATCCAACTTAAAAATGGTGCAAGTTTTTTTCTTGGCCACCATTGGTCCCAGCAACTCTCCAGCCAGATGTACGTGCTATTTTATTTTTGACAATATTATTCATGAATAGGACTATACAATGTTATAGGAGATCGTCAATAAAGTACTGTACTTAATGTTAATTTTTCTTTTACGTTCTGTTGAAACTAACCTTTGAATATTGGAATTGTCTATGTTTACAAAAATAAATATTGGAGTTATGATTAAAGGAAAAACATGTAACAATTATATTAGGAGTATATAATAGACTTTATAGCCAGTAATATTATTTGATATTATTATATATAATACTGTTATATAATATATAGTGGGATGAAAGTGGACCATCTAGCTAGGTAGCCCTGGTTTTCCTAACCCTAGCTTCCTAGCTAGCTCTCTTTTCGTTGCAATAGAGAAAATCATTGGATCCACATAACAAAGCATAAAAGGGATTGTTAGGTTTAATCACTTTTTGTGATTCTGATTAATGGGGATCCTGATGTGAGTCCTAAATTAACCTTCGTTATTATATGTTTGTTAATTTCCACCTGTAATCCCATGTTATGTAAATTTTAATCATCGGGACCCACACCTAAAGAAGATTAATTATTTCTCTATGAAAAGACCTTCATAACCCATTTGCATCTTCTTCCATGACATGAAATGGAACACTCTAGCAGGAAAGGTTAATTGAAAAGGAAAAATTACATCTAAAGAAACCCAATGTTGAATTGTTGATCGTAATTGATTATAAGCATCAAATTTACTTCCAGGTTTTACGCAAAATTTTGCAAAAGTTACTATTAATTTATGGGAAAGTCACTATACTGAATCGTAACTATAATTTTCTTAAATTATAGCAATAATTTTAGTAAAACGTACCTAATGATAGTTTCGATTCACAAGACCCTTTAACAATTTTTAAGATCTGACTCCTTAACTACAATTTTCATATTACAAAATGCCATGATTTAGTAAACTTGACTTTTTCGTTTAACCATGGCACAGTCCAAAATTACAATTACTAGAAACCTATGGGTAACTAGCTAATTTAATTGAGTAGACTTGGCCACTTGAAGGGTTGTCTTAATGATGATTAATCATCAAATCTAACGGTTAAAAAAGATGCAAACTTTCACTTCAAAGGTGATCCATTTCATGGGGATTTGCAAAGAGACTTTCTTTATCTTACACGAGAAAATTTGACTAATTGCGAGGTAGCTTTGAAAACTGAATAGAACACACATATGAGTAGGAGGGGACAAGGTGGGTCACTTAGGAGTTGTGAGGAAGACTTTGGCATTCAATTAATGAGAGATCTTTCTTCTTTTTCTTGATTAATTATACTAAATCCATTATGATTATTATCATTATGCTTTTAAAGCACCCAAAAGCTCTCACTCTCTCTCGTAGTTAGTAAGATTCGTAGAGATCTCTCTCAAAGCAAGAAAACCAATAGAGAAAATAAGATTTCAACGTCAATCACGCAAAACTTCCTAAAACAATTATTCATCGATATCAACACGACAAGGGGTGGGACCAAAAACCCTAAGTTTTGCAAACACAACAGATTAGATTGATAAAATAGCTTTTTAAATAGCAAAAAAAACAGATCTTTTGAACACTTGAGATTAAATATTCACATATCGAACCAGTATCAGTTGGACTGAGCAGAAGAGTTTCAATATACCGACGCCCTTGAAAAAGATCTTGAGTTCTAGTCTTATGGATGAAAGAAACTAACATTTAGAAAGATTTCTTTCTTCATTTGAAACCCAATGACCTGAATTTATACCTGGAAAAGATCATGTTACTATCAATTCGTTCTGACTCATATGTGTACCAATTGGTGAAAACCATTGGGGTGAAGAAACAGTAGTCTTGCAGTGAATTTTAACAATCATTATAATATGCGTCACTATCTGTCTCTCCATGTCATATATATGGAAGTGGCCGTTCAAACAAGCCAACTGTGAGTAGTGAGTGTGTGAGAAGAAGTGTATGTAAGTAAAAAGTGGTACCAAACATGACACGTCCTTGTTTTCATATGTAGCTTCTATATAGACATTAGGATTATAAGCTGAGAGGCTCCGTGTGTTAACTTTTTATTGAAAAAGTTGGCAAATGGAGACAACTAATGTGGGAGGTAAGAGGTTGGAATAATGTGAAACATGCGTATCCAATGAGATCACAAGAGAGATGAATATGATGTTGACACATGAGTCATCCCAAGTAGTGATGATATATATATATATAAGTACCAGGACGGATTATTCTGACTCTGTACAATCCGTGATATATATAGATATATATTCTGTCCAATCTAAGAAATTTGATCCGTCCATTTCAAATTTGACGAATATTATTGAGACTCGCCTCATTCTACAATAGAGAATGTGGCGAAATTGCAGCTGTCAGATCAAAAATGAACGAACAAGATCTCTTTTCACTATAGCAGACTGAACCACTGGATATCCATTTATTATTAGCAGGACACTGAGAGAGTTAGATCCCATATAGTATATTGCAGCTTCTATTCTCATATCTGTGTGTGTCTGTGATTTCTGTATTAAAATTGCATTTCTGAGTCCTTTGAATGTGCAGTAAAAGGTGGGAGAAAAGACAGACATGGGCTTCACGGTGCATCATTGGGTTTCGTTCCATTATACGTTTTCTGAGTTTCTGATGAGAGAATACGATATTACAGAAGTACTCAAATGACCAAAGCCACCTGTCATGTCCTAATCTTAACCAATTGTTAATGTTGCGGTAAAAGAAAAAAAGAAAGATGGCACAGCTAACTGTGCATTTATTTTGAAGAAGCATATGTCTTACGTGTCAAAGATATGACGTTGGTCAAACAGTACTGATGAGCAGAGTTTGAAACTTTGAACATGTTATTAGAATCTGTGTGTGTATCTCTGGAAAGAATAGATTGCGAAAGAGTTAAATCTTTGTTTTAGGAACGTGATTAGTTGATCAAACCTTAATCTGGGGACGGTTCTGGGATTGGTCATCTTACGCAAAGTTGATGAATTAAGCAATATTTACAACATTCATGTTTCTGCTTTTTCTAACCTAACTGCATCAAGAGAAGCCTCCATTTCCTTTTCTTTTTCTGTACTGCTTGTTATTGGTCGGGAAAATCAAGCTGTGGATCTTTAATGGAAGCTTACAAGTGATGGGTCCAAATATAATATATTCGCGGCTTATTTAATGCATTTGGTTAGACAAACATATCAAAGTTTTCATTGCTTCAGAAGCTGCCCTATATATTAATATACTATATGGGTTTGTACGTATATGGGGGAAACTGTGTGGAGCAGAAAAAATAGTAAAGAAAAGATGGCGAGATACGATACAGAGCCAATCATTTTACATGGACTTGAAGTTGGACCATGCTCTTCTCACATGCATCACATTCCCAAATCGTCTTCCTTTTCATAATAAATAATGATCCTTGTTTGATCTACTTTTGTCTTATTTTCTTGAAGTGTCTGGTTTTTATTCATTTTTATAATATCAAAATGCTTATTTGTCAAATAATTGATCAAAGCTATTTCTTTATGTAATTTGAAACACTAGTAATTAAATACACAAATGTTCCTTATCAGAGACAACTGTGATCCTCTTGGGCCCCTGTTCTTGAGTCCTGTTTCTAATTTTCTACATTTCACACTTTCTTTCTCCATGGATGTTCTCTCTCTCTCTCTCTCTAGATCTCCATTGTGCTTAATTATTTTATTTTGTATATGATTTAATTATTTACAAATAAATTAAAATCAGTTTACTCGAGATTTATCTTATCAATTTAACCAAATTAAGAAATAAAGAATTCTCATTTGTTTCTAGTCATTGATTTTGATCAGAAAAAATTCTTTCCTTTTAGAAATGTACTCCTCTAGTCCTAAATATAAGACCTTTATACCTTTATACCTACTAGTATAAGGGTCTTATATTTAGAACCAGAGGAATATTATTTCTTTTATTGGCGTATTTAATTTTGAAATTCTATTCTTTAAAGCGTTTTGCAAACGAATAAAAGTCCCACGTTGATAACCAAATAATGGTATAATTAATTTTCACACTACTCATGAATATAAATATTACAATTCATTTGGAAAGGACCACTCTTTACACACAAGTTTTGTCAAGTTCCCTTGACTCCCTCCTATTATAAATAGACCCCAAAACATGCGCCAACACCTTAATACTAGCCCGTCATCGTCCCCACCACTATTTCCGACTCTCTCGTCTTCTGTCTAAGCTCAAAACCTTCATTCTTCTCCTTCCTTTCATCTTCCTCACATGGAGGATCACCAGATTCTCTACCCTTCTAAACCAGCAAACCCCTTAAAGCTTTTCGGCTTCAGCGTCCACCACCAGCCACACGGACTTCGAGTTGAAGACGACGACGAGGTGCTTGCAGATGATGTCTCAGGCCCAATCTCCAAGCAAACTTCCCCGTCTGGATCGCCGGATTCCGCAGCATCCGCCGGTGGTGGAGCTTTCCCTGCTTCCTCCGGCGACAGGAAATACGAGTGTCAGTATTGTTGTCGCGAGTTTGCCAACTCGCAGGCCCTCGGTGGCCACCAGAACGCTCACAAGAAAGAGCGCCAGCAGCTGAAGCGAGCCCAGTTGCAAGCTTCACGAAACGCCGCCGTTTCGTTCGTGAGGAACCCGATAATCTCTGCCTTCGCCCCTCCGCCTCATTTGCTTTCTCCGGCGGGCCACGTCATGGTTCCGGCAGGTACTCCGTCGTCCTGGGTCTATGTTCAGCCACGTGCAGCTCCTCAGCCGTTCCACGTGTCGGTATCACACGGCTGCGTGTTCCCTTCGTCAACGAATAGTACTTTCTGTGGTAGTAATACTAGTCAGAGTAGGAGATCGGCGGCCGCCGGGATGTTATCCTGTGGTGGCAGCGCAGGGGAGTCCATGGGATCTCAAGTACATGGTAGGGCCCATGGGCCATCTTTAAGTAGATTTTCGAAAGGGGATGGTGGGCCCAACTTCGATGACCCATTGGGCTTGGACTTACATCTAAGCCTTGCGCCAGCTGCGCCGTGAGCATAATTGGCTCGGCTTCAATGTGTGAGTGATTTAGCCAGCTCTATTATGAGTATTTTAATCTAAACGGCTTCCTAGTGAGCTTTGTGGAAGCTATAAGGCTCACTCAACTTCTTGTATATTTTCAAATTTTATTTTTTAATTTTTTTTAAGCAACTGGTTTCACTTGGTCCCCATTGCTCCCTCCCCCATGTTCACGGATTTACCTTCTCTCTCTATCTCCTTTTTCCCATGTACATTTATTTAGACTGTCAATCACCATTTATGGGGTTTTCACCCCACCTCAAATATTCTATATATAACATAAATAAAAACCATATTATTTGTACAATATCAATAACACAAAATAATAAGAATTAAGAAGCGTCCCAATAAGAAACTTTTAAATTCATAATACTTTTGGTTCTTAATATAAGACCTAGTTGACTAATTTGAAGAGATTAAGAAAATTAGTTAAATTAGTAACTTATAACTAAGTAGATGTTGTCTTTTCTAAAATACTCTTGCTAATTATATATATTGCTAGAACTATCATTTGATAGAAATTTTAATATGCGCAACTACTATGAGAACTATTTTTAAAAAAATAGATAAATATGGAAGACAAAGTATATTAGAGTCTTATATTTAGGACTAAATTAAAAGTTAAATAAAGTCTTATATTAAGGGAAGTATTTCCTTTGGGCTGAATTCAAAAGAGATGCTAATTTAATGCATTAGATTTTTGAAGTAAGAAGAATAGTAAATTATGAGGAAGCCCCACAAATGCTTGGGCATGCGGGACATGGGAAGTACAATTATAAGTGTGAAAATTTTGTGGGATTTGTATGGAGTTTCTGCCGAAGTTTAATAAAGTGGTCAATATAGTACAATTTTTGTATTCACATATGAATGACACAGTTGTCTCTCTTTGAGATGAGATTGGAGAATGCAGATTAGATCCTAATTAACAAGTTTAAAGTGGTTTGATGCTAATTAATCGTGCTTGCTTTGGGGCATTAATTGGTACTCTCTTTTTCGCTTTAACTTGTCCACTTTTTTAGACAACCAATATACTGAGTCCTCCAATCCCGGCATCAATTAATCAACCATTTTAACCATGCATGTTAAAAAGAGTTTCTTGTATATAAAGATTAGTATTAGATGATCTTTTGTTACCAAACATAATTAATAATACATTTAAATATCTTAGTGTCATCAACATGAAACATGCAATATGTTTGTTTCAATTACTCAGAAAACAAGGCTTCTTAAGAATGGGGAAAAGAGAAAAAGGGGAAGAAAAGCTATTAATGATAGTTAGCTTTATAAAGAACTCAATGTCCTATAAATAAGAACTAGGCGTTCAAGATTTGTAAATATAAAAAATAAAATAAAATAATGCTGGAAATTAAAAAAAAAATCTTAATACTCCGTTTTTTTTTTACAAGGTACAATTTCTAGATATGACTTGTTCTTATTTATAAGAAACACTTAGAGGTCATTTTTAATTTGTTCCGTTGAGTTCCTATTTTGTCTCCATTTAATTACCCACATTAATAAAATTACATTTATTATCTCCAACTTGTTTCGACTAATTTTTTTTTATCAACATAATTCAATTAATTGTCTTTTATAAAAAGGAATGGAAGGTAATAAGATTTATGAACATGATGGATCAAGAGTCCAAATTAAGATATCAAAAGATTTTAAAAAAAAGATAAAGGAAAGGAAGTATGAAAAGAATATATATATATGAATAGTAATTGATATTAATTAAAATGCTGCCTTATTGAGAGATATGTTTGGTGAGAGGGATGATTCTTCTGCCTCCCAGAGAAGGTGAAGTGTTATCATTGCAAGATTTTCTAGTCTCTCTGAAAACCCTCAACTAACCCTTTCATGATTTGTTGCTGTCTCTTATTTTCATCTTCACTATGAGCTGATACAAACATTATGTGGGTCCAAACTAATTATCAACACTGCATACCCATTACCATTAGCCATAATTAATTCCTAATGTCAGGGCTTTTGATTGTGAGAGGAATAATAAAATACAAAGAAATTAATGACGCTTAAAAAATTTATTCACAACATCACACGAATATTTTATATTTAATAAAAATATATTACATAAAAAGTATGAGTTGTAACTTAAATTAAAAAAATAACAGTAATTTATTTATATAATTATGAAACAATAATTAAATTTTTTCTGACTATTAAATGTACTGTTAATATTATCAATTGAGTCTTTAAAGGTGGATATATGGAATGGTTGGAGTCAAATTAAATAAACAGCACAATATATCATTCATTGTCTCCCATAATTGAGAGAGTAATAATCTTAATATCTAATCAGTAGGTTACTGTCAAGAGGTGATGGGAAGAGAGTTTAATTTATTACGCTGAGAAGACATTAGGCACAGAAATGGCTTCTAACTCTGTAGGTGGAATTAGAAAGTTAACAAGTGACTAATTAAGACAAGGCTTCCCAGCTGGCTGCAAACCTATTTACATCACAATCATAATTAATTAATCAAGTAAATTTATAGCTAATGGGGCTGCAAAGGAAGCAGTATATCTAGTAGGTTGAATAAATTAACAATTTCAAGACCACATTTAAATAATGGAATTATATAGATCATAAAAGTTAAAATTTAGTTTAAGCTCATATCTTTAAAGATAGTCTTTTACACAAGTCCCTTATTTCTATTAGGCACTATGGACAAAGAGAACATCGTACACCAAAATCCTTTTATCCTAAGCTCTCAAATTGAATTCTTAGTTTTTGTTGCTTTTCTTTCTTCAAGTGAAAAGTTCAGAAATTGAAATTTGATATAACGGAATTATTATTCTCTCTCTCTATACATATAAATATATATATATAATATAAAGAAGGCCAATGCTTTTTGGCTCCCATTATATTTTACTGATATCCTTATTGCCGTATCCTACTTAAATCGAAGATTTGACCCCTTAATTAAAATTAAAGTGCTGTAAGAAATCAAGGGGCGTAAATGATAGCGTCATGTGCCAATTGCTAACTTAGCCATGTATGTAAGCTTGGAATTTTGTTTTAGTTGGAAATAGGTGAAGTTGATCTCCACAAGACAAACAATATAAACTTTGACCTTATTCTTTTGAACCACTTGCTTTCTCTGGTACGACAATGCAATGATCTTTACAGATGGCTTTGAACTTACTGTTAATTTTGGTTTGATTTGTAGAGAAGATAATGATCATACCCTTTGAAAACTTGGGCACTTGGGAAAAACTTGCTGTTCCTTCTTTAGTGCTTTTTGACAAATTAGTACATAGAATCACATGTGCTTGCTGAGAAAAACAACTTAGAAAACACTGCTTGTTTCATGTAACACACCGTGTTGGATTATTGGACCCCCTATTGCACGCTTAAAATTATGCTACCTTCAGTCTTTAATATAAGAACTAATTAACTAATTTGAGTAAATTAAAAAAGTTTGTTAAGTTAGTTATTTGTAATAAATAAGTGTTACCTTTCGCAAAATATCCTTATTAATCATGAATATTATTAGCTAGAATTACGATTTGATGGACCATTTAACACGTACAACTATTACAATGACTACTTAAGAAAAAGTAGATAAATAAGAGAGATAAAATGGATTAAGGTCTTATATTTAGGATTAAATTAAAATTCAAACTAGATCTTATATTAAGGATCGGAGATAGTATTATTGTCAAATGTTTGACTAATCACATCTGGCAAAAACTATTTTAAATTTGGTTTTATTTATTAATTTTGACATTTCTTTATCTTTAGAAGAAATAATACAAAACGAAATATTGGGTTTCGTTCAAGTTAAATATGGATAATTCAAAAGAAAGGAGTGTCAAAATAAGAATAGTGAAGCTAACTTTTTTAGGTCAAGGTTAATTAACCAATAAAAGGAAATACCTAGGGATCAGAAAAGGCCAGTGTAAGTTGAGACATCTTTTCATCTCTTAGTCACCAAAATCCAATCAAATCAGAAGCATGATGAAGCATGCTTAAGAAGAGTAAGCAACCCGGCCAATTAGCCTTTCGCAAGTATATATGGGGCCATAAAATTATACATGTCCTTAATGAGGTGGTCATTTTCTGCTTGCAATTGGCTTCAGCTTGACACAGAATATACTAGAAAGATGATAAGATAGTTCACCCATCGTGTTCTGTATATTAGATACTCTTTCAAACCTAAATATAAGACTAATTTTGTAATATAAATTATACTACAAAATAAGTCTTATATTTAGAACCAGAGAAGTAATAAATATTACCTCTAGCCTATAAGACTTCATTCGTACACTGCAAATAAGGCCTAATATTTAGAACCGAATGTAATATTTCCTAATCAGTAAATCAACCATCTAGTGTTTAGCAGACAATGACTAAAATACTAGTCAGCATTAATTTCCTTTGACAAACGAACAAGTTTAAGTGGATTTAGTCTTAAAAAGTTGAAAAAAAATCATTAAGAAAAAGTTAATTATTTAGTCCTTGTACTTTGTGTATGAATTTTTAAATAAGCCCATGTAATTTAAAAAATTTTAAATCAACCCCTTTAGCTGCTACTAAAAACATACATTGAGTTCCTTAAATGGGTCTCTTTGCTTGTATTTAGTTCTTCTTATTTTACATGTTTTTTATTTGAGTATAATTTTTATTTCTCTTTATTAATATTTTTTCTAAAAAAAGATAAAAATTTTTAGACTTGCTGTTGCCATAAGCCTGACTTAATTAATTTTAATGTTTTCCAACATAAAACCAAAAACGCACTAATTAATTTATTTTATTTAGCGTCGAGTTGATAATAATAATTGCGCAATTTAATTATTGTCCCATTGTCAATTAGCAAGCTTATTTTCCTAAGAAAAAGATCTATTTTCGTACATATAAGCGGACCTTTCAAAGCTTTTTTCTGTGTGCTATGAAGCTTTGTTACTGTTGGTCAGCAAGGATTTAACAAGTAATTATATATTTAAGGGAAAATTAATATAAAGGTCCTCATAGTTTTTGTTGATTTTGAATTGGGTCCAAGTTTTTTTTTATTTTTATTAGATCCTTTAGGTTTACACCGTCAGATCCGTTAATCCCCCACTTTTTTATAGATGCTCACACCGTTAAACTTCCGGTAGAAAGTATTGCCCCGCACATCTCTCTCTCTCTTTCCTTCCACCAAAGCCCCAATCGACTAAGCTCTCCTCTCTCCTTGGACATGTTCTCCTTCACCGGCTAGCTTCTTCACCGTTCAGCATGACCCCTGTTTGGAGCTTCCGGTGTTTCAGCTCGGTAAGTCTGCTCCTTTTATGATTGGAACATGATTTAACAAATAAAAACAAGGCATAAGTGCATTATACATTTATACTGTTAATATCAACAGTACCACCCAGTCAAGATTAATGCATGGACATTTTGGTACAATTAATATAGATGTATACAGGTATCTATGAGTCAAAAGAAATCAATGCCCCTGAACCTATTCGAACTGTGTACTATGTGTATGGGGCTTTTCTTAGTGGTCTCAGAGAAACTGCAAATATGACACACCATGCAAATATAGTCCAACTAGCCTTTCTCAACCTGACTACATGAGCTTTGCTTCTGGAAATAATACTAATACTGATAACCCACCTTCAATTTTTACTTCTCCTCAATATAGAAATTTGAAAAGTAGTAACTGTAGCCATGTCATGTTCCATTACTTGCAGATATCGCGCTCTGTTTTTCTATTACTAAAACAGGGGTGGCACATTTAAGGTCCTCATTCTATCTCTTTTTCAGTTCACTCCTCACAATAATAATTAGATCTTGTATAATTATCGGAAAATGGTAACCCTGTTAGCATATTTTAGAGAATTTGATTGAGGAAATGAAGAAAAGAGGATAAGTTTGGGGTGTGAGGTATAAGAGGGACAAGGTCAATCCAACGTGCTTTGTGTTTTATGATGATTTCAGTGATGGAACATGCCCCTGTCTAGGTGCTATTCCTTGTTTTCTTATATTTTCTGTGTATCTTGGTCTTGGGAACATTATCTGATTCATCCATATTTCTCCGAAGACAGTGAAGGAGACTCGAAAGGAGGGAGAAGATGCCATGGTCAGTCTTCATAACAGAAACTTTTAACGGTGTCGGGATCTATTTAACAGCAAAAAGTAACTGATTTAACGGTGGAAAATTAAAGGATCCCGTAAAAAGAAAAAAAAAACTCAAGGACCTAATTCAAAATTAAAAGAAACTATGAGGACTTTAAATTAATTTTCCCTATATTTAAAAAGTCATTGCAAGAGTCATATATGGAAGATGACTAAGATGATGAGTTCTTTAATTATTTCGTTTCGTACCCACGAACATTGTCACCGATTGGCTGCACCACTTTCACGTAATGTGAGTGTTTGTTTAGACACAATTAATATACCAAGCTTGTTTTAATTAATTAATTAATAGAAGTATTAAATTAGAGAAGAGATAATAAGACTTATTAAGTGTTAAATATTTGTGTGTTTGGCATCACAATATATAAGTGCAAGTTGTTTCCCACAAGATTAATAATGCATGCAAGTCCATCTTGTGCTAATTAAAGTTGATTATGTGTGATTAATTGATCATTTTAGCTTGTTCAATTAATTAGCCGGTTAAGTTCACATACAAGAATAACGTGTATGTGGGTCAGTTCATTTTTTCAAAAACCTTTTTAAGTAATATGGCGTAGAAATTTGTGTTATTTAAATTTGCAAATTTTTTTTACTATTTTAATTTAATATAATTTTTGAAGTGATATGAAATTTCTTATTCAATTACTTATATTATAACTAAGGTTGTCAAACTCACGAGTTTAAATATAAACTCTTGATAATAATATAAATTCGGATTATAAGCTCGAATCATAAACTTGTAAGAGTTTACTTTTATTAATAAACTGGTATTAAAAGCATATAATCAAATAATTAATATATATAAAATCAGAACAATTTCATTTATATATATTTTAAATTTAAATAATTGAAATTATATCCATAAATATCCATAATTTATCACATTGAACAAAAGAAATTTCCATAAACTTCATATATAAAATCACTAAATATAATCAAATGAAAAAATTTAGCATGAGTTTAAAAGCGAGTTGATACGATTTTGTAAACTAAAAATGTAAAAATGATAAATTCAATAAATGAGCTTATAAGTTTAATTAAGTTTATAGTTAGTATGAATTTAAAAACGAATCAACATGATTTTGTTAGTTGAAAATATAAAAACGTTAAATTCGGAGAGTCAACTTAGGAGTTTGACAACAATGATTATAACTAATATATATTATGTTGGTTATTTAGGGAAAAAAACAATTACATCCCAATATTTTTTGCAAAAAATAATGATTACCGTTTGAAAACTTTGTTTCCAATAATCACTTGTCGTTGGTAAGAAACAACTTCATTAGTTAAAATTTTCTTCTGTGGATTATCGTATTTCTTATTAAATTTACCCCATTGAAATTATTATTCTCAAATGGTTTCGAGGCGCAAGATCACCCTTAGTTCAGGGGAGAATGAACATTACATGCTTATTATTAAAATGTGCAAGTGTATTTGTATATTCACTTGTAGAAACTTTAAATTTTTGTATAAGTTCTTGTAATGTAAATTAGAATTTACAAATTTTTATATACACACTAATTATTTTGTTGTTGTTATTTGTTAAAATGTGGATTTGCCTATGAAATATGAACACTTGTTATTGTTAGTTGTCAAAATACATAACATACAAATTTATTTATGAACTTGACTTAAATTTTGTCCTAAAAGCAAGAGCTAGATATTTTTGTAAAACCACTTGACGGATACGATGTATTAAAAAATCTTCAAAATGTGATTATATTTTTTTAAAAAAAAACTCAGAACACACCTAAAAGAAACTTGACCTAATTTTCCTCCATATTCATTGCATGTAAACTAAGCATAAAAGTGGTGGTGTACTGTAATGAGAGAACAAGCTCCATGTCTGGCTCTTTCTTTTTTCGAAAAGAGAGGAAGTCCTCATTAACTAGTGCTTTATTAATTTGTTTGTTCCTTTTCGCAGTGCAAATTTTTTGACCTTTTCTTGTAGTGCAATTAGAGCCATAGCTGCTTACCTTTATGCTAAGCTCACTATGGACGGAGACAAGTTGAACAGTGGTCGTAGATTTGCATTTTGAAGGTGGTCCTCGGAGTCTCAATTATCAAATTCAGAGAACAAAGCTAGTGCAACTGCTGCTAAATTTTTCATCCTAAATATAAGTCACTTATAAATATTTAATGACTGTTTTCCAATTTTATTTTTTACCTAATTCTTGAGAAAAAGATGAGAAAGAGATATAAATAATTTGCAAATATATAGCGAGAAAAAAAATTAACAGAAGTAAATTTAAAATTTTTTATGAATTTAATGCATTTCTTAACATGTGAGAATAAGTTATGAATGACTTATAATAAGAATCAAAGTTATATATCTCATGAAAAAATAAAATCTACACAATAATAAATAAAGAGTAAAATTATATATTTATAAAAAAAATTAATAATGTGACTTAGAAATAAAATTAAAAAATATCTTCTCTAAATCTGCCTTGTAAACATAACCAGAGGAGTAAAAAATAATTGCTCTCATTGGCTTTTTTTTTTTAAAATACTACTGTGTTTTGTGTGTGTGTGTGTGTTGGGGGAACGTAAATAACGTGACCAACAGTTATTGCTACCTACACGCACATACCATTAATTAGTGGCTTTATCAGACGGTCCTATAATTAGGCCTGCTCACGAGACGGGATCAAGGTCGGAATCAGAACTGTCAGGAGAAGACAAATTGAACACTCCTGCCTATAATTACTTCATCTGCATTACAACTGTGTAGTTTAAGAATCTGCATTATTGGGATCTGGGAGCATGCAGGAAGAAAGTAGATGCTGGGCTGCTGGCTTATGTCATTTTATGTATGAGGGTTCATTTTCGGTTCGTGCCTTTACTTATGGATACAGATATTGTTACAATTTTAAATAACAAGGGCGATTACTTTAAAAATATCATCAGCAACTGGATTTTATATGAATAATTTTCTTTTCCCATATCACCAAACGTAACTTATTAGTAACAAAAAAAAAGGAAAATTACTGAAAAAGCCCCATTTAGAACCTAAAAATCAAGATTTTTAAGTGCGTGCAATTCCTTTTTTTTTTTTTAAAATGATGTGCAAATGTTTTTTATTTTACACAGTTAAACATAAGTTAAACATAACTGAAAAAGAGTTGTACTGATAAAGATAAATTACACTTAAATCCTTTAACAAATTTTAAATACTTTGGACAACAAATTTTGTGATGAGAAATTTTGCCAAAAAAGTATCTATGGTATCTTTTTTCACATAAATAAAAAGATAATCTCTTGGATCACTATATCAACAACACACAACACTGGATGAGTATTTGTGTATAAACGAATATACTACTTCTTTGGTTCAATATAAAAATTAATTTGATATTCAATTTAATTCTAAATATAAGATCTTAATCTATTTTTCTCTCTCTTTTTTTTTCTCAAGATAGTCCTGATAATAGCTATACATGTTAAATGATTCATCAAATAGTAATTTTAGTTAATATGCATAATAGGCAAAGATATTTTAAGAAAGACAATATCTATTTATTACTAATAATTAATTTAACTAATTTTTTAATATACTCAAATTAATTAATTAATTTTTATATTGAGGATCGGAATAGTATTACATCATCGTTGTTATTGTTGTAATTCTGATATTCTAATTTATACTAGATCCTAGATTAGGCCCAGCTCACAATCGTTGTTCTTTGTTCTTTAAAATCGGACCGGAGCCTGGATCCATTGCTGGGCCCATTTCATTAAACCGAAGATCGCCTGTATAGATTTATTTTTTCGACCTTTATGGATTTTCATTTTTCCTATATATAAAAGGGATTGTCGCTCCAACAACATCTTCCAAAATTGGTAAGGTTCCCGGAATGGGCGCAATTAATAATGCTAATGGTCACATTAGTTTATCTCATGATGAAATGGCAGAGATAGAAGTCCCTAATGATTTTTTAATTATGGACTGTCATGATCCTATACAGTTGATTGTCAAAGTCACATATCCTGATCTCTTACGTCATTTGGCTGATTCTGAATATCTCATTAATAGGGCTATTTTGACACCAACAGTTGAAGTAGTTGACCAAATTAATGACTATATGTGCTCCTTATTCCTTGGCAAGCTTGTTGAATATTTTAGCTCTGATTCTGAGTACAGCTGATCAAGGCTATGTATCATTTCAAGAGTTGTACACTACCGAATTCTTGAACACAATAAAATGCTTTGGCTTACCTCTACATAGACTTGCAGTGAAAGCTAGAGTTCCCATAATGCTGTTGAGAAACATAGATCAAGCTGCAAGACTCTGTAATGGCATAAGAATGAAGATCACATTTCTTGGCAAACACTTTATTAAAGCAATAGCTCTTAATGGTACAAGCACAGGTCAAGAAGTTTTGATCCATTCGATGGATATATATCCATCAAAATCTAAACTACCATTCACAATGACAAGAAGGCAATTTCCTATTATACTATCATTTGCTATGACAATCAACAAAAGTCAGGGACAATCAATGACTAATACTAGCTTATACTCACCTAGACCTATCTTCACACATGGTCAATTTTATGTTGCTCTGTCAAGGGTTAAGTCTATGGATGACATCAAGATTTTAATTCTTGATTCAGACAAAAACCCAACAAACAAGACGATTGATGTGGTTTATAGAGAAATATTTCAAAACATCATGTGAAGCTCATTAGTAATTAAATGTTTCTTTACATCTTCAAATTTATGCGATTGATGTTTTCTGCTTATTAATTAAGATCCCTTTGACACCCCAGAGCATTGGATGTGCATAGCACTACCAGAAGGCACATAAATGACTGCTTTAAGAATATAACATTACTCACCATGGAATAATTTTTTCACAATTAAAATGATAGTGCTTTCTCAAAAAACAAAAGTACTTTAGCCCATAGCTATCTTTAACAGATGGCACTCCTAGAATCTAATTGATTAGTTATGTTTGCTCATATGTGTGCTGACATTTTCAAATACATTATCTTGCTCTTGCAACACGACAATAATATAGATGTATAGCTCTATTTACTAGTGCTTTGTGATGTAATTTTTAAAAATATTTTCCTTATGATTCACGAGTAAGCAAATAGCACAGTTGATTAGGTTGATAATGCCTTAATAAAGGGTTTGTGACTTTCTAATTAGCTACTAAAACCCATGGTGGTATTTTCAAAAGTTATCAAAGTTTCTTCTTCAATGGATTACTTTATAAGGTGAAAAAAACATTTTTGTTGTTCTTTTTGTTGATTTTGTTGGTACTTTCAGGTTACTCTTGTGTGTCCCTTTTTATGTTTAAAAAAATTGTTTTCACTAATTTTATGAAGAAAAAAAATCTATGATCAAATTTTGTGTGCTTTGTAAAATTATGACAAAATTATTCATGATTCACACCTCCTTGCAACGCACGGGAGAACTTTCTAGTTATT
The DNA here is from genome assembly GCF_004799145.2 of Neltuma alba. Lineage (NCBI taxonomy): Eukaryota > Viridiplantae > Streptophyta > Magnoliopsida > Fabales > Fabaceae > Neltuma > Neltuma alba. The sequence goes on from NW_021637396.1 coordinate 19,370, forward strand.
ATTGTACTCCTCCGATTCTAAATATAAAATCCTTTTTTTAGTGTAAATTACACTATAAAAAGAGTCTTATATTTAAGACCGGAGGAGTAATTCTGATATTTTAATTTATATTAGATCCTAGATTAGGCCCAGCTCATAATCGTTGTTCTTTGTTCTTTAAAATCGGACCGGAGCCTGGATCCATTGCTGGGCCCATTTCATTAAACAGAAGATCGACATGTATAGATTTATTTTTTGGACCTTTATGGATTTTTTATTTTTCTTATATATAAAAAGGGCTTGTCGCTCCAATAACATCTTCCAAAATTGGTAAGGATCCCACAATGGGCCCAAGTAATAATGGGCTAACTCGTGCACCCATTAGTAGTACTGAAACAAAGCCCATTCCACAGCCCACACTCCCTCTTACCTCCCGCCCGCAGGTGACAAGTATCTGGACCAGGCCTTGCTTACTAGTTTGGTACGATTGCTCTGTGATCAAAGCTTTGCATGGTTCAAATCTTATTAAATGGCCAACAAGAGTTAATCCAATCAGTAAGGAATTGATTCATAACTCACAAAATTATGAGTTCAAATACCGCTGTCGATGTGAGGATCTTGTTAGTAAGTGATCTGTAAGTACCTCTGTAAATGCTCTTTAAGCCTAAAAAGATGTCCTGACCCTGGTGAGTCCTGAAACCTAAATCATATAAACTTTTTTTGTATAAAAAAAATCTTATTGAATATTTTTTATGCCTAGCGAATCGTATTGAAATGCTCAGTTGAGATTAGAAATTATTGGAGAAAGAATAGCTCTATTACCTAGTATGACATTTAATATTAAAAAAATAATAATTATTAAATAAAGTTTTATGTAAAAAATAAAAATATTATGTCTAGGAAGTTATAAATAATGTAATTTTTTTTGAAGATTTTTACAGCGTGTGAACCCGTACTCTTTGTTTAAATTTTTTCAATTTTTTTCCTCTTCAATCTATTTTAATTATAAAGAATCTAATTTTTGATGAAGAACATGCAAATAGAAATGAATGAAAGAAGGGTTTTTCTTTTTGGGAAGTTGGGCGCGGGGTGGGGATTGGTGAAAGAACATTTGGCAGCTAAGAGGTGCATTTTGTTTCCTTAACTACGAACACATCATTGGTAAGTGAAAATAACAAACGCTTTTTCATGTCATTGAGATCCTCATTTGTTGCTGATATGGTTTCTTAGAGCTAGGAATAATTATTATAGAAGAAATGATTAAAAATCCAAATTAGAAAATTAATTGTATAGACATACTAAGGATATTCTCGAACGAGCTCAACTCTTTTTCAGTTTCATGCAACATATTTTTGATTATGTGCAAATGTCTTCAACCTTTATACGTAGTCGAAAAAGAGTTACCTCCGATCCTAATTATAAGAGCCAGTTGACTAATTTGATAAAATTAAGGAAGTAAATTGAGTTAGTTATTTATCCTAAATAGGTGTTGTCTTTCCTAAAATATCCTTACTAATCAAGTGTATTGACTAGAACTATTATTGTTAGAAGGGTTACTTTGAAAAAAAAATATAAATATGAGAGACAAAGTAGATTGTGGTCTTATATTTATGATCAAAATAAAAGTCAAACAGGGTCTTATATTAAGAACCGGAGATAGTATATTTACTAAAAATATTTTGTGTTCAGGTTTTTAAACAAGTTATAAGCATCTCTATAAAATTAATTTTCTAAGCAAGAATTTTCAATAAGTTTTTCTCAACTATTTTTTTATTTCCTATTTGTACCATTCAAATTTTGAAATTGAAGATCTCGGATGTCAAATAGAGAATTTTTTAACTCATCATCATCAAGATAAATGGACTAATTCCAGAGAATTTTTTAGGTGAAGGAAGTGACATGTAAATGGACTAATTCCAGTTGTAAATAAATATATGTATGTTGCAAATTGTCTAGTCCCACTTGTAAATGGGCTGTCCCACACTTGTTCACTCAGACACATTCTTTAGGTGAAGAAGGTAATATGTAAATGGACTAATTTTAATTGTAAATATATCTATACATGTTGTAAATTATCTAACCTCACTTGCAAATAGGTTCTCCCATACTTGTTCACATGAGGGGCAATAGGATCATTTTCTTTGTGGAATTAATATCAGTTTGCCCCATTGATCCTGCAGTGAAATTTCAAAAAGTTTTGGGGACTCTTTGAAATTAATTCTGTACTGCGGTCCTTGAACGAAATTTTCCCTATTTTTTATTATGTGCAAATGTCTTCAACCTTTGTACGTAGTCGAAAAAGAGCTATATCCACCAAAAAAAATGTTGTATTCAGGTTTTTAAACAAATTATAAGCATCTCTACTAAATTAAATTTATAAGCAGAAATTTTTAATAAATTTTTCTTAACTATTTTTTTATTTCTTATTTGTACCATTCAAATTTTGAAATTGAAGATCTCGGATATCAGATAGAGAATTTTTTAACTCATCATCATCATCAAGATAAATTCTTTCAACGAGAACTTCTAAGAAAGCAATGATGTAATGCAGGTGAAGAGAGAAGGACAATTCAATTCTCTTGGAATGAGAGACTTTTAAAATTATTATTAAGCTCAAGATTAAGACTTTAATAATTTGTATTTTGGCCATCAAAGACTTTAATAATTGAAACATGAGCCTCCAAGGTTGAGTTTGCCACTTTACCTACCACAGCTACAGCAATGATTGCCTTCAAAAATCCATCCTCTTCAATTTAATTGTTTATAATTGGGACATCCACTTCATTTTCAAGTTATCTAACCCACTTCATTTGACTACTCCATGAGATAACCATTTAGAATTAAATATGTTTCAATGCATTCTTTTCTATATTTTTTTTAATTCCAAGATAAAGACTTCAAACAAAAAAGCTCTACGCATTTTAGTTCGCTTTGGTAGGGCCCTCTACAAATTACAACTCAGGCTAAATTAAAAGCTTTTTGGGAAAATGAGGGAAAGCGTCCCTCATTAAAAATTTTACTGGTAAAAATGATATGATAAATTTTTTAAATAGAAAGTATCAGTACTCTCTGTAAATTTTGTAGATATAAAATATAGATATGTTAATTTAATTCATTCTTATTAACAAAATTTTTAACGAGAAACTTTTTTTCATTTTTTCTAAAACTTTAGTTATATATTGGCTATCAGTATCAACATATAGTTTGAGTAATTGTTACCTTAAAAAAAATTAAATATATGGACACATATATGATTTTCCTTTAATATATTAAAATATATTTGACTATTATCCAACCACAACCGCTAACCATAACCATAACCAATATACCGATTATTTGGTGTCTAATCCAATTTTTATGACGTTGTGGAAATATGTGTGTGTCTTGTCTTGCATAAATATCTTGATTGATACGGCCGAAAATTGAGTCGTTTTGCACTTATAGGCATGTTGTTAAGGCTAACTCTAACCGATGTGAGATTTCTCATGTCAAGTCAAGTTTATTTTATAGTTATATTACCTCCGATCCTAATTATAAGAGCTAGTTGACTAATTTGAGGAGATTAAGAAAAGAAGTTAAATTAGTTATCTGTCATAAATATATATTGTCTTTCCTAAAATATCCTTGTTAATCAAGTATATTAGCTAAAACTACCATTGTTAGAATGATTATCTTGAAAAAAAAATATAAATATTAGAGACAAAATAAATTAGAGTCTTATATTTAGGACCAAAATAAAAATCAAACAAGGTCTTATATTGAGAATCGGAAGTAGTACTTTACAAATAAGAGCCTTTACAATATAATTGAACAAGAAATTATTTTGGGAGTGGGACATATTTTCTTTGCATCACATAAAACTATCACTTTCTTAGTGGATAAAGATTAAATTAGGTGGTTAAATTTACCTAAAACATAACCAAAATACTACCTAGTGATTAAGTCAGCAAAACAGTTGGCGAGGGGAAAAAAAACACATTAAGTCAGCGAAACAAGGATACAATGGATTGTAAGCATAAAAACAGTAATTACAAAGAAATCCGGAAAAATGATATTGAATTCAACCACCCATTGATCATCAGAACAACATTATTGTGGCAAATAACAAAATTTCGTGATAAAAAAATATAATAATGAAAAAATACAACCAATTCCACAATTATATACATAAAAATAAATATATAATTGTAGAGAATCAAACAAATAATATAATGGTTTGCAAAAAGAAACAAATAATATTCAAAAAAAATTCATTGCCAAAATTGTTAAATGGATTCTTGCCTCTGCATCTTCATCTCTTGATAGAATCTCTCAATGAACCTCTCAGCTCTCAGATCAACCGACTCATCTGCGTCTTCTGAATCCAACGGCTCACGCAAGTCCTCTTCTCCATCTGTAATGGCGGGAACCGACAGAGCTTCCTCCAGCTGGTTCTCTGCAAATCCGCCATTAAAGCCCTTAACTTCAGCTCCGAAATCACCCAAACACCGAACCAGAAACATCAACGAGCATAAATCTCCGTAGTCTCTGTTCTTAACGCGGTCTTTCCGAGGGAATTGAATGAGGGGAGTGCTGGAAGGTGAGAACTGATACTCGCCATGGAAGCCATTGTTGTAATGCATGAGAAGCTTGAAGTCCTTGCGTTTCTTGAATCTCTTCAGCAAAAGGAGCTTGGGAATGATGGGCTTTCTGAGTTTGGGGACGAACAGGGGAATCCTCAGGAGAGTCGAGACTTTCTGGAAAAGGAGAGACTTTTTTCCGTGCATTTTTATTCAGATTACTGCGAATCGATCGATCTTTAGGGTTGGGAGAGAAAGGAAGCTGGGTGGTCATGGTTGAGAGAGAGAGAGCGGTTTTAAAGGGGAGAAAAAGGTGAAGTGAGAGAAGGAAGATGAAAATGGCCATGGCGGAGCCGAGCTGTAAAAGCTGTGGTCGGTGGCGTTTTCAGATGGGAGTGAGTGGAATATACCAAACTAGCCGTTGGAGCCTTCCCTCTAAACTTTCCGATTTGAATCCGCTTGCTTTTTTATTATCCATTTATCCCCCACTTTCTTCTGAAAATTCTTCATCAAATGCATCTTGTGAATCCTTTTGACTTCATAATTAAGGAAAGTAAATGTTTGAATGGTATAATAAAAGCAAGAAAAATTATGCGCACACAACTAATGTTGAGAACGGATCAAATTACATTTTATGGTAAAAAATTTTCACTTTCCTCGCTTAAAATTGATTTTTCTTGTGTATTAATATTTATTAAATTAAATATTTTTATATTATTTTAGTCACAATGGAATTTTTTTAAAATATATAAATAAAATGTATAGTTTCTACCAAGGCATAAAAGTTTTTTAAAAAAAACTCAAATGTTAACGACTTATTACATGCTACCTCCAGTCCTAATTATAAGATCTCGTTTATAGACTTTCGGTCCTAATTATAAGATCTCTTTTGTAATCTACAAACAGAATTTTATATTTAGGACCAGAAGTAGCGTGTTATTACTATAATCAGAGATTATGGTTTCGTTTTAATTTATGTGTAATTTTTACCAAGGCATAGAAGGGTTTATACAGATTGTCATAATGTGTGAGGCCATGAGGGTGCCGTATAAGTTAAGCATCCTGTAAACACAGCAAAAAAAATAGTTTCTTATTATGGGTTTTAAATGTTATTTTATGTACATAATTTAAATATATTTTTGAGGAGTCATAGTCCAATTTCTTGTAAGGAAGAATGTCCGTGACAAATAATTTTTCAACAGTTCAATACTACATACATAATCTTATTTTGTTTCAAAACAATTCTACATAATCGGATCTTTAAATAACTGAGGATAAAATTGTGAAGGACTGATATTTTAGAAAAATTATGTGAATAATCAAGTGTTGGAATAAAAATATGTAAATTAAAGTTTTAAAGTTTAAGATGAATAATTATCATAATTAGACCCGTCTTGTTGTGACTTGCAGAAAATATGATAAATAACTTGTTTTTTTTTTTACCTTAAATAAGTTGTATTGTTTAAACAATACAGCTTGCTTTGTTTACACACGCATATATATAGCCGCATTCCAAATCAGTCAAACAAATGAAACCACCATACATGGCATGGCTTCGTCCTAAACCATTTTAGCGAGAATCAACTCAAAATATGTCAATTTTAAAATTATAAATAAATTAAAAATATGAATAATAAGTATTAGTTATAAAATATATAAAATAAATAGTTTATAAAAAAAATCCGCTTGTATTAATCTGACAGGAAAAAATAGTTGTACAGGTTTAAGTGTACAATTTTTCCTCCTTATAACTCCTAACATAATTATATACTAAAGTGTGTGTTCTAAAATCCCTATACTACTTCTGATCCTAACTATAAGAGCTTGTTTATAGACTACAAATGAGATTTTATAATTAAGGCCAGAGGTAGTATTATTTAACAATGCAATTAAAAATTAAGAATCAGTATGTTTACAAATAAGATCTTATAATTAAGGCCAGAGGTAGTATTATTTAACAATGCAATTAAAAATTAAGAATCAGTATGTTTACAAATTCGATTTGAAATACAATCCCCAAAAGAATCAAATTCAAAACTTAATAATGAGAACCAAAATTAACCAATAAAAAATTGTCAATCTGTCAACATTTCTAGGAGGCCTTCCCATATTTCAAAGAAATATTTTGAATTTTCTCCCGCAAGAAATTTAGGGTGATAATTAGTCAATTAACGTTGCAACATTTACCTAAGTAACTTGCTTGCCAAGAATCAAAGTTTAATTTTGGGATCAGGCCATCAGCCAAGAATCAAACTAATTAAACATTTTTTTTTCTCTCCCCTACTTTAACATATCACGGCACAAAAATAAATTTATATTTTTTGACCAGCAAAAATAAATTTATGTGTTTTATAAACTATTAGTTGCCGTTATACTATCGGCCCAAAATTATGCCACGTCCACTGACTAAATAAATCTCACTGGAGAAAAACTTCAAGCTTAATTTATCTAACTAATAAATAGGTAAATTTGTAGCTATTGGATAACTTAAAATAAAAGGCAAATAGGATTTGATTTATCGAGAGTAATCTGCTACTTCATTGAAAAATGAAGAACCATATGGGACGAATTAAAAACCACTCAATGGAAATAACTATCTTCTCCTTCTTCTTCTTGGCCATCAATCAAAAGCACTATCTATCATGTTCAAAATGGACAATTATCATTCGATTACCATATTATCTAACTAAATAATTATAAGTCAACTATATATGCCTGGTTCTTCAAAATATTATCTTAGTCATCCAAATTCAAAACTTAAGCACCAGGATAATTTCTTATTTTAGGTACGAGAAATCAAGAGAGGATGTGTTAAAAAATATTCCGTTGATTAATAAGAAAATAAATTAAGATTTTTTTTTTGAAATAAAAGTGAGTTAAAGAGAGGATGTGTTAGTGGTTAAAAAAAAAAAATCAGGCATGGAGTGGTTGGAATCAATGGAGAGTCCCAATTCCTTTTCTATGCTTAAACCCTCGTGCAAATGGATTAGGTAAAATATGCACACTTATTCTTCAGTATTCGGTAAAATATGCATATCTATGATTAAACCTTGTGTAAATGGATTATATTTAGTTCTTTTATTAAAAGAGTGTATTTATATGTTATGTGCTCCTTCTTTTCTGTCCTAGATATAAGAATTAATTGAGAAATTTGCTTGGTCCTAAATACGAAATCTTAATCTACTTTATTTAATAAATTTATAATTTTTTCTCAAACTGTTTTTATTATTGCATATACCAAAGCGGGGTTTTGACTTTTCACTAGTGTAAGTAGTTTTAATGATTCAATTGAGTATTTTAAGGGTGAAAAATCAACACATAGTTTTCTTTATAAATATGTAATTTGTTAATATCTGAAAATTGATTATCTTAGTCCACGAACTATGAATTTGTGGTTCAGAATGATGCAAGATATATTCAATTTATATTATCTAGAAATTTGTTCTTGACCTAAAAGGAAAGGAATTTGACGGATTCTTAAACTTTTCAAGCTATTGTAAGTTATAACATCCTCTCCTCATTTCTTCTTCCTATATCATTTAGATATGTAAATGTAATACTATCAATGGATTCCGATATGATCCAAGAAAGAAAATTATACCCCAATTTATTCTTCTACCGTTTATCACAATATTCTAAATATCAGGAGATCCGAAGAATCCATACAAATATGATCTCAATTCACAATAAAGTTAGCTTGGTGGAGATCTCAATTTCAAATTACTTTTTAATTTAATTGATACTTACGAACTTGAATACATATGTTTAGAAAGGTGCTAATCGTTTTATAGAGCGTAAATACTCCTAAGGGTTAAATTAAATTCATCAATTTCCACTCTGGTATGATCTTTATCATAGCCTATGTGAAAATAAAATAAATAAAAATAAAAATTCTTTCAAATCATGTTATGCCAGCTTAATTCGGAAAGGTAAAGTACATAAAAATATATAATATAGGATTTTTTTTGTAAAAGTAATAAATCCATCTATCTATAACAGTAATTAAATTTTCTATTTTAATTTTTATCAAGGCCAATGCCCAGCTCTGTGTTCAAAAGATAACTAGACAACATGGGATACCTGAAGACATAGCATCCGATCATCCATTATATTATGATCTAAGGTTTAGATCAAACTTTTTGAGGTATTTGGCAAAAGCTACGATTATCAGAGTGAAACTTAGCATTGCTTATCGCACACGAACAGATGGAAAAGCTGAGGGGACCATTCAAACACTTAAACACGATGTTGAACACATGTGCCATTAAATTGAATTGAAGAATAACTGAGAATCATCTACTTTTTTAGCAAATTTGCAAACAACAGCAGTTTTCATTCAAATATTCAAATAACGCTTTATAAAGCATCTCTGAATTGAGTAAGAGAATTATATTGGGTCCCAATTTTGTGAATAGAACTATACTTAGAATAGCATTAGAATGATTAAGTAGAAATTGTTGACAACCGAAAATAGATAATAGATAGAAAAGTGATGATGGAGACAAGTGAGGAGATATCTATAATTGGCATTTGGGAGGTGATCAGTTAGATTTAATAATTTAACTGCAAGATTAATTAATAAGTGGTCCATTTGAGATCCTAGATAGCCGCAGAGAGGTATAGAATGGCACTGTGTTTCACGCCTCCAACTTATGAAGTGTCCGCTAAACCCTTCTCATATCATCATGAAGTTTTGGAAGGAGATGCAATTTTTTCCTCTAATCATATTTCCCAGCATATTCCAATCTAGTAGTAGTCTTCCGGTCCTTAATATAAGACTTATTTAACTAATTTGATTAGATTAAGAAAGTTAGGTAAGTTAGTTAATTATAATAAATATGATATGTTTTTTCTAAAACACCTTAATCATCTTCATTATATCTTCCCTCCTTCCATACTTGATTATTGTTGATGAAGTATCAATAGAGGTAATTTGAAAGAAATTGATAAATATAAAAAATAGATCTTATATTTAGGAGCAAAATTAACTTTACAATTACGTCTATATTAAGGACCAGAGGAGTACTACCTCCCGTCCTAATTATAAGATTCAGTTAACTAATTTGAGGAGATTAAGGAAAGAAGTTAAGTTAGTTATTTGTAATAAATAGGTATTACCTTTCCTAAAATATCCTTACTAATCAACTATATTGGCTAGGACTACAATTATTAGAAGGACTATTTTGGAAAAAAATATATAAATATTAGAGACAAAATGGATTGGGGTCTTATATTTAGAACCAAAGTAAAAGTCAAACAGAGTCTTATATTAAGGACCGGAGGTAGTAATATTTAATAGGATATGGGCAAAATTGCCCCACTAAACAAATTAGGGTATTAGATGTACTTGAAAAATAAGATCAAGAATAAAATTTTCCAGTTACCCACACGCGCGCACATATATATATATATATATATATACACACACACACACATATACAGGGGCCAGAACAGGTGGTTGCGTGAAGGCGAACGCCGGACAGTAGGTTTGTTTCCGGGTGGAGGACATAGAGCATTGTGTTGCGTCGGAAGGATGCATACCGTAGGAACATGGGGATCCGCACGCACTGGATTCCTTTCCCTCCACCCCATCCTTTCTCCCTCTTCTTCTGTTGCTTCCACGCCTTCTTCAAGATACCCCTTTTGCGTCATCATCCCATCACCTCCGTATTCACTTCATTTGAGTTTTAATATTTTTTTCGCGTCCTTTTGGAAAAATGACCTTCAAAAAAAGTTGAAAATTGCTATGTTTCAATTCAGATACCTAAGAGAGGTCAAAATCTTAAAAAAGAAAATAATACCTGACTTTGATATCTTATAAATGTAATTAAATGACAAAAATGTCATTGTATCAAAAAGTTTATTAACAAGTTGTAAACTGGCGATTACAAGTATTAAATGGTAAATGACAAGAAATATTGTGATAATGACAAGTTATTTAGTAATAAGTTATAAACTAGTAATGATAAATGTTGGCCAACCAATGACAAGAAATATATTGACAATGACAAGTTTGATAGCTTTTTTCTTAAAAAAAAAAAAAAAGAACTGGTGTAAGGGCATTATAGTCATTTAACTACATTTACAAAAATACTAGTTTAGGCACCACTTCTTTTCTTGTGATTTTGATCTCTTAAGTGCTTGAATTAAAATATTATAATTTTCAACTTCTCTTTACGTCATTTTTCCTATTTTTTTCCAAAAAATAAACAAAACATTAACTTCCATTAATATTTCTAATGTTGATATTAGGGGTCATTCTTCCTATAAACAAGTTCGTTACTTGATCTTACTTCAAATTATTGCGATTTAGTTTTTTAAGAGTATAAATTAAATCCAACAAATTACAACATTGAGTACTCTTGTCACATATAGATCTAATTAAATCCCATTTTAAGACTCCTGCACCAATTTGAAGTAACTTTAAATCGTCCTTTTAAATCCAGCGAATCGCAACCTTGAGTTCTCTTAATAGTGGCTTGAATCCTCTATCTATCTATTGTGTCAGCGTTAAGAATCCAAAAAAGTGTGGTTTGCAAACACTTGCTGAAATATGTTGATTCTTTTCTAAGAACTCTTTTATGAAAGTGCCACTTATAAGACATTCTTAAATATCAATATCAAGAAATACATTAAATTAATAAAAATTTTAAATTTTATTTTTAATAAAAATTTTCTCTCTATATATTTATAAATCATGCTCGTATTTATTCCTTTTTTTTTCAATGAGAATTAAGTAAGAGTAAAATTAAAAAACAAAAATTTAAAAGTGATTTACATTTAGGATCAAAATTCCTCCTATAAAAGTGACTTATATTTATAAACAATATGGTATTATAAATTTATGATAACATATGATTTCTTGATAACAATGAAGGCTCGACCTCAACATTAAGAGAAATTGAGGATTATGAGCTAACAATGAAGTAATGTGATGTCTGTAGCTCTAAAAATTAAGATAGGGGGGTTTTTTTTTTTTTTTGGTTTAATGTTATCCTTGTTCCTATGTCTGTGTCTACACACACGAAAGTAAAGATTGATCGTCAAATGGATCAGAGATTCATTGATCATTAATGTCATTAATGGCTTTAATGCACTTTAATATTCCTATGCTATAATTTTTAATTAGCAGACCGAAAAATTAGGTAAACACTCTTGATTTCACTACCAATAAATAGTCCCTGTTGAAACTTGAGCATAAAGGAAAAAGAAATCAACCATAATAAATCAGGCAATACGCTGAAAAAATAAACTAAAACCTGGTTTTTTTTCCCTGTCTCTTTTTACTATTTAATTTATGGAGTAGGGTGCCAGAAGAATATTTGAAATTAAAATTGTCAGCAAAAGCTCAAACATAAAATATTACTATTTGCAGTGCAAAGAGTTCTATATCTATGTAACGACTAACGAAATTTAATTTTATCGTTCTTTGATTTTAAACAAAATTATTAAGATCATTAATTAAGATCAACCTCAAAGATGCTTAGCTTGCTGGAAGGAAGGCTTTTTCCCCCTCATAAATAACAGTAGTACTGTGGTGATAATGATATATATATATATATATATATTTATATATATATATATAAGAATCTTTCCCTTGACAAAGAAATCAGACTGTATGCCTATGTCATTTTTCTGATTTGTCTCTTCTGAATTTATATCTTATGCCTGTCCCATCCTCTCTTGATAAGCTCGTCCTCATTCAATCTCTATTCTTTAGTAATCTGTCCTTTACGAAGAAAATAATTTTTACTGTATTAAAAATTTAATAATTATTTTTATATTATTGAATATAAGACTTTTATTTTTAATATTTTTTATTTATTTATGCTCTTGTTTTTTTATATGAAGATCAATATTATTAATGAAGAATAAAACAATCACATAATCCAAACCATACTAAAAGACTTGAATACCTTATAATCTAGGGAAAATGACATTGAGGTCCCATGGAGAACAAAATACAGCAAATAGGTCCCCTGAAATCTGATAATGTTTTTGAAGTCCCAAAGGGACTCAGATGCAATTTTCAGAATCTTCAAATGACTTATTTGCCCTTACTATGATTTCCCATTCGAAATTGCTTTGACTGAAAATTTGAAACCCTGTTTGTCGTTCGTTCGAAGAAACCGTCTGGCGCCTTCGTGCTGTTCGAAATCGTTCGTGCGAAGAATCCGGCCACAACCCACCGTGCTGCTTCAAATCTACTCACAACCCACCGAAAATCGTGACCGAAGTCCTTGAAAGCCTGTGGCGGTGGCTCTGTTTTGGTGGAGCGAAGTGAAGCATAGCGGAGCGAAGTGCTGGTGTTGGAAGCGAAGCGGAGCGAAGCGGAGCGAAGTGCTGGCGTCTCCGTTCATCGGTGTTTGAAGCAAAGTGGAGTTCGTCCTGGTGTTTGAAGAGAAGTAGAGCTCGTCCTGGCGGCGCTGTTGATCGGCGTTTGAAGCGAAGTGGAGGTCGTCGTTGTGGCACTGTTCATTTGCATTTGAAGCGAAGTCGAGCTTGTTGTGGTGGCTCCGTTGATCGGCATCAGAAGCGAAGTGAAGATCATCGTTGTGGCTGCGGTCATTTGCGTTTCAAGCGAAGAGGAGTCGTCCTGGTGGCTCCGTTGATCGGCGTCTGAAGCAGAGCTCCTATTCTCACAATTTCTTTTCGCACACAGAGGCATTGTCGACACTGAAGAAGGTAAAATCATATGAATCAGAAAAGCATGTCTTGGCAGTTTGTTGTTGCGTTTGATCATTGCTGAATATTTGCATCAAATACGGCTGGATGCTTTTGATTATGCTTGGCCCATGTTTTTTGTTTCCCTTGACCATAAGATGGTATGCGTATTGGAGCATGTTTAAAACAATGATACATGATGAGGCATTAGCCTTCTAAAAGCACTTCCAAGAAGGGTTGTAAGAAGAATGATACATGATGAGATGAGGTATGAAATGCGTAAATGGTAAATAACTAGAATATGATAATATGGAAGAATCAGATTTGAGGCTGAATAATTGATGTGCCTTGTTTGGAGTTCAAAGTATTTGTCAAGATTGTTTGGTCTGTAATTGTTACTACTTTCCTTTTTGGGATTTCTATTATCATATTGATGATTGCGTGTGAATTATGCATGATGCAGCCTTTCATTTATTGGTGAAAAATTGAATCTTTTTATCACTAATTAAGCGTTTCATTTGTTGACATACTGAGAAACCTGGAAAAACCCCTCTTTTGGTATATCTTTCTGGAACTAGTTTGAGAAGTTTGCTGTGGTCTGAAAGAGTTGGGGTTCAGCATTTGAGCAGAATTGCCAGATGGGGAAGGATGCACAAAGAAGCAGTAATTTCTCCGGTTATGCCTTGTTTACGGAGGAATTCTACAAGAAAAGCTCAAAGAAGTACAAATCACTTGAAGCAGGAAATGCACAAGTGAGAAAGGCATGGGATAAATTATCAGAACAACAAAGAGAGGAATATTGTGAAAGGGCTAAGGCACAAAGACCTCCCACCAAGTCCAAGAAGTATATTGTTCCTTTCTATACAAGATGTGCACCAAAACAATTCATGCAAGTTTGCAAGCACATCAAAGAAAGGAAGGAACTGATGGATAGGCTGAAAAAAATAGGGTTTGACAAGTTGGTTGAAGTGTGTTGTCACACAATTCAAAGAGAATTGTGTGGAGAGTTTATGTCTGCAGTTGATGTTGCATCAAAAACATTTCCATAAGAGGGAAGACAAGGAAAATGAGGGCAAAAGATGTGCATGAATTTCTGGGGCTACCATTTGACGGAGAAGAGATTAAAGTAGTTGTGAATAATGAAGATGAAGTGTTCAAGCAGTGGAGGATTGTGTATGGCAATATTCCATACAAGAAGATAGCATCATTGTTGACTGAGGAGAACCAAGATGAAAATTTTGAGGTGCTGTTTGTCATGTATGCATTGGGAACATTGTTATGTCCTAATGCAAGTATTTGTGTGGGTGATTATTTGTTGAAGGTAATACTATCAACAAAGGATAGATTGGATAAGTTTGATTGGTCCTCTTATGTGTTGCATGAACTATATAAGGGGATTGGAGTGTACAAGAAACAATTGGAAAAAGGCAAGTTGACTGAGAAGAAGAAGAATGTGCCAGGTTGTCTATACTTCCTAATGGTAAGTGCTACAATAATTTGTATATTTCTGTTGTCATTTGATGGTCTGAATGTTGTCAATGGTTGCTGTTAACTTATCATTCATGTCACATGCAGTTATATTGTCTACAAAATTTTCCATTGGGAGAAACAAAAGCTGCACATGTAAAGGATGCTGTTGCATATTGGGATGAAAAGAAAGTGCAGCAAAGAGTTAAGGAGGAGAAGGAAAGCAATCGAGGACTCTTGCATCCGGCAAAGCAATCCACCAAATTTGATCCTGAAAATTTAACTCACCCGGTATGTGGACTTGTGGGCTTAATGATTAATTTTTTGTTTTTCTACTGTTGCTTACTGTTCTGAATTTGATTTGTATAGGAGATCAAAAAGACATATACTCGATTAGTGTCTATGCTGGGGGAGGAAATGATGGCCCTTCAGTCAAGACTAATGGAGGGTAGTGGCAATGTAAGTGAAGAGGACAAAGATGAGGCAGAAGAATCTGAAGCAGAAGAGGAAAAAGTTGAGAAAGAAGTGATTCAGAGGATGAGGAAGAAGATGACAGAAATGAAGAAGAAGAATCTGAATCACAAGATGATAGAATGAAGAAGAAGAGCAAGAAGCTCAATCAGAAAAGGAGATGGGTGGACAAGAATCACATGACAAGGAAAAAAAGAGGATGAAGAGGAAAAAGAGAAGGGAAATGAGGACAAAGAAGATAAAGAAGAAAATAAGAGAGAAGAAGAAGATGAAGAGGACAAAGAAGCGGATGAGGCCACCCAAGGGGAAGGGAGCGAACATGTGAGGAAATCTACAAGGGTGATAAGTAAGGGGAAAGCTCTTAGGTCTCCATTTCTGGAATTTAAAAGCAAGGCTGGGAAAAAGAGAACAATTGATGACAGGCAAGCTTTATTTGACATGTGCACAGCAAGGTGTAACCATGAGGAGCAAGAGCAGTAAGTATTATGTTTTGGTGACCAATTTTGTATTATGTTACAGAATTTACTGAATTTACTAACTTCATAATTGTTTCATTTGTGTTAGATACTTTGTATCGATGTATGGATACTTCCTAACCCGTGGTGAGTTGCAATGTCTCCAACGTAGAAGATGGATAAACGACAGGGTGAGTCACACGTACATAGTTAATATCAGAATGAGTTATTGCATGCTAAGGAGTTGTAATTTGTTTGTATTTGCAATTTCAGTTTATGACTATGGTGGCGAAGACATTCGTTGGAGATCAAAAGGAAAAAGATGGGCGAGTCAACCGTCATATATTTTCTGCAGATTTCATGCAGAAAATGGTGGCGAATCCTTTAAGGTGGAAATGGGAGGACCATGAAAAAGAAATATTACCTGAATATATTGGATACAATATCGGGGATTGCGATTTCATTTTTGGTCCTACTCTATTTGAAGATCATTGGTTTTGTTATGTTTTTGAGACAAAGACCATGACCTTCCACGCCCTTGACTCGTTGGTTGATAGCATCACATTCATGAGATTACAAGCCGAGGAAGAAGAAGCAAAGAAGAAGGGGGGTGAGCAACAACATGACGCAAAGAAGAAGAAAAAGAGGACAAGTAAAAGGCAGTTCGACCCCAAACAGTTCATGGCAACACAAACTGTGAGTAGTTATTTACAGCTTTTATACTTGTCAATGACTATTATAATTGTTAGTAGCAGTCTGCATAGTTGTCATTACATGCTCTGGTAGTTGTCACTGGATGCTATACTAGTTGTCACCGGATGATCTGTTACTTGTCACTGGATGCCATGCTAGTTGTCACTGTATGCTCTGTCCCTTGTCACTACATGCTGTCGTAGTTGTCACTGGATGCTGTGCTAGTTGTCATTGCATGCTCTGGTAGTTGTCACTGGATGTTGTGCTTGGTGTCACTGGATGATTTGTTACTTGTCACTGGATGATATATTATTTGTTAGTTGTCACTGAATGATCTGTTACTTGTCACTGGATGATATATTAGTTGCCACTGGATGCCCTGTTAGTTGTCACCAGATGCTCTGTTAGTTTTCACTGGATGCTCTGTCCCTTGTCACTGGATGCTATGCTAGTTGTCACGGGATGCTCTGTTAGTTATCCCTAGATGCTGTAGTAGTTGTCATTGCATGCTCTGGTAGTTGTCACTAGATGCTTTGTTAGTTGTCACTGGATGCTCTGTCCCTTGTCACTACATGCTCTGTGAGTTGTCACTGGATGTTCTGTAGTTGTCACTGGATGTTCATTATGTGCGTGTGTGTTTTTTCCAGATGAACTGTTTCCATTCGATGCTACGTGCTGTTAAGCCAGAATTGTTTGCCAATGAGGACGAAATTGACAACGAAGTGAAATGGGCTAAAGTCTATGTGCAGAATGATACGTAAGTGTAGATGTTCTGTTCGATTGTGTTATGTTGTTTTTGTTCACAATAACAATTGCAAGGCGCTAACATATTCAATTTGCTTGGTAGTGATTCATGTGGAGTTCATGTTATCTCTTGGCTACAAGAGTGGGATGGCACCGTTCGGGATGATGCAGGATATACAATGCCACGATACTCTAATGATGAGCTACAAGAGTTGAAGGTTGGCTGTTTGTGGTGGTTGGTAACCCATCCAAGTAATGAACATGGGAGTCAAGTGATGTCGATGCTATCGGACTACAACAAGACCAAGAAGAGGAGATAGAGTGTCTATGAATTTTTTGTTCTCTTAGCCCATGATATGTGTTGTTAAGATGATTAGCAAATAGGTCATTTTGTAACAAACTGATCAGGTTATGTTTATAATATTATTACCTTTGTCATCACATTGTAATACTAATTTGTTAGGGTTTTATTACATTCTTAATTATCCAAAACAACGTCAGTTATCCAAAATAACAACTAATATAACAGGAGTTAATGACAAGTAATATAAGAATTTCATAACAAGTCACAGTGTTCCATTGACAAGTCACAGTGCACCATTGACAGGTCATGGTGCCCTATTGACAAGTCATAGTGCAACTATTGACAAGTCACGGTACTCCATTGACAAGTCACAATGCTCTCTTGACAGCGACCATTGACAAGGGACAGTGCACACAAACAAGTCATAGTGCTCCATTGACAAGTCACAGTACCCCATTGACAGGTCATGGTGCCCTATTGACAAGTCATAGTGCAACCATTGACAAGTCACGGTACTCCATTGACAAGTCACAATGCTCTCTTGACAGCGACCATTGACAAGGGACAATGTTCACACAAACAAGTCATAGTGCTCCATTGACAAGTCACAGAGCTCCATTGACAAGTCATAGTGCAACCATTGACAAGTCATAGTGCAACCATTGACAAGTCACAGTGCTGTATTGACAAGTCACAAAGCTCCATTGATAAGTCATAGTGCTCCATTGACAAGGGACAGTGAAGCCATTAACAAGTCACAGTGCTGCATTGACAAGTCACAGAGCTCCATTGACAAGTAACCGGATAAACCATTGACAAGGGACAGTGTTGTTATTGACAAGCAACAGTGCTCCATTGACATGTCACAGAGCCACCACTGACAGGGGACAAGGGAGAGGTAAGTTTTTGACACTTCATTAATAATGATTATATATAACCATACAACCAAAATATAATATGACAAAGTGATTGTAAATATCATTTCATGGTCAAAAAGGTTATGTTACTTGAATTCATGTTGTTGACAACTTACATCAGCAAATTCATTGACAAGTCGTAGTGCAATGATTGACAAGTCATTACAGGTCTAGTGACAACTCAGGGTGCAGGTAATGACAACTAAAATGACAGTACAATGTAACATGCCAATTCATAGCCAACTTTCATTTACACTTTCATATACATGAAACTACACCTATTTCACAACCCATCCCAAAAAAAACATAGGGGTTGCATGTCATAATGAAACTAACCAGTGGTGTGTATCCATTTACAAAAAATTTCCTTCACACCCATTTACAAAATATTCTCTTCACATCCATATACAAAAAATAGCTGACTTCAATATGTTCTCAGCTGGGATTTGGGTTCTTGCATGTCTTGGCAGTGTGTCCAGGCTCTTTGCATCTTCCACAATGATAAACCTTCTTATTTTGGAACTGAGATTCTATCCTATTAATCCTTGGCCTTCCTGGAGGCCTTTTGGTTATCGGTGGATGCAAGAATGTTTGGGTCAGCATATGACTCACAGTAGGTGCATCAGGCTGTGGGCAATCATGTGTTGCAATTGGCCTCATGCTATTTGCATATATTTTCTCCTGTGTGGACAATTTGTAACAATCATCTACATAATCATACACACTACGGTGAACTAGTTTGATTGCTGCACAAGCATGTGGACAAGGTATTCCACTCATTTGCCATGCCAAACATGTGCATCTGTGAGAAATCAGATCAACAGCAACATAGATGATGCGTCCCTCACGTATTGTCTGCACCGAAATATGGTCATCACCATAATATGTTGCCTCCATACACGCACCTCTTGCTATTTGTTCCGACAACTTTGATTCAATATTGGGTCCTACACCATTTTTCCAGCTTTTCATCCCCATTTTGCTAGCAACCATCTTCTTGGCCAACTTCTCTTGATGCTCTTGTATCAAAACCGGCAAGGCGTGCTTCCTTTCTTTCAACATCCATGCATTAAAAGACTCAGCAAGATTATTGGTGATGTTATCCCATCTCTTAAAAGGAAATTTACTTTGCGCCCATCTATCCACATCCCCATGAGATTCAACCCATTGTGCCAATTGAGGACAAAACAATCTTAAATTTCCCATTGCAACATTAAACTCATTATCATGCCTTGCATATGCAATTCCATCAAGTAAATTAAGTGCATTCTCCTTGTTATTTTCTGAGGTCCGTCTCACACCTCTATTGATTTTCACATACTGCGCACTATAATTTTCTTTCACATGTCGATAGCAAAAAGCATGTCTATCACCATCAAATACTGTCTTGACAGCACCGATAATAGCATTACTCCGATCTGAGACAATTGTCACTTGTGCTGATCTGGTTATCTCTTTCAGATTCTGTAGATACCAAGTCCATTCATCATTTGTTTCCCCGCTAACAATACCATATGCTAAAGGAAACAACTCATTGTCTGCATCAAATGCACAAGCTGATAATAAAGTTCCTTTGTAAGGACCACTCAAATGACATCCATCTATATAAATAATTGGTCTGCAACCTTCCACAAAGCCTTTAATTGAGCATCCATATGCAATGAATAGCCTCTCAAATCGGTTGCTATCTGAGCCTTCCCATCTTGCAACTGTGTCAGGATCAGTTTCCATGAGTCTCTCACACATCCAAGGGATTACCTTATAAGAATCTTCTACTCGACCATGTAATTCCATTAGTGCTCTCTTCCTAACCCTATATGCTTGAGTATAGTTCAATTGCACTCCATATTCTTTATACAAGTCCTTTCTGATTTCATTAGGACTCTTGTCAACATTGCACCTCAAGTCATCAATCACAATCGAAGCAGCTAAATTTGACCTTCCTGAGTGAGGTACAATTAAGTTGTCCTGTGCATGATGAATGTGTTCACTTTTGTACGTTCTGATAGTTAAAAACTCAGTATCTTGATGTGCTCCCATTGAATATGCACCCATATACCATGGACAACCATCAACCTTGCACTTCACAATGATCTTTTGCTGATTATTCTTAATGAAAACGTACGAAAACTTCTGGCATAAGCTGTACTTGTATAATGTTTTCCGGAGAGTAGTGGCATTTGGAAATATTTGTCCTTCTCCAATAATCAAATCCTTCCATTTTGTGGAATTCATTTGTGGTGTAGGTGTTGGGATCATTTCAACAGCACAAGGAATTGATTGTGGCTCTCCAATCACATCAAATAAGGTAGGTGGAGACATAGACAATTCATTGACACCTCCAAATGATTGATCAATCCTGCAAAAAATGACAAGTCAGGGTGCATGTATTGACAAGTTGGTAGCAATACAGTAACAACTGACATACTAAGAAATCACAATAACAGTTTTCTTAAACTATACTTACACATCTTGCTCCTCCATTGTATTATCTCTTGTTGCTTCTATGTGGTCCTCATTTTCATTTTCTTCGACATACACATGACCACTTTCTTCATTGAACTTTATCAAATGTTCCACCCCATCATCATCTACCAACTCCACAAAAGTTTTTTTATCAAACACAACAGAGAATTTCAGAAGAAATGAGTTGCTTTCTTTTCCAGCAATTGATGATATAATTTCTTTCAATTCTTCATAACTTGTGCCCTCCTTTACATTGGTTGTTCTTACACTACCTCCCACATATCTCATATTATCTTCTCCATCATTTATAAACTTTCCCCCTATGTGAACAAAGCAAAATAGATGTTTTCCAGACGTAGTCGCCATCAGTAACTGAAACCTGCATCAACCAGCACGCAACTGTCATTGACAACTTAAGGAGCTACATTGACAAGTGTAGCGGCACACATTGACAACAATCGCGGCCTGATTGACAACACAATCCCATTTCGTGCTAAGGGTTTCTACCCTCACTAACCTTCATCTTTTTCTTCCTTTGCCACTGAACTAGCATCAGAACAAGGAAAACCACCCAAAAACAACCCAAAAACAGAGCACCCATTATCATTCTACACACCCAACTTAAATCACAACACACACCAACAAAAAACACAGCTTTTCCATTCATTAACATCTGAATCCTAAACCAAAAACACAAGCTTTGAAATACCATCAGTAACTGAAACCTGCATCAACCAGCACGCAACTGTCATTGACAACTTAAGGAGCTACATTGACAAGTGTAGCGGCACACATTGACAACAATCGCGGCCTGATTGACAACACAATCCCATTTCGTGCTAAGGGTTTCTACCCTCACTAACCTTCATCTTTTTCTTCCTTTGCCACTGAACTAGCATCAGAACAAAGGAAAACCACCCAAAAACAACCCAAAAACAGAGCACCCATTATCATTCTACACACCCAACTTAAATCACAACACACACCAACAAAAAACACAGCTTTTCCATTCATTAACATCTGAATCCTAAACCAAAAACACAAGCTTTGAAATACCATCAGTAACTGAAACCTGCATCAACCAGCACGCAACTGTCATTGACAACTTAAGGAGCTACATTGACAAGTGTAGCGGCACACATTGACAACAATCGCGGCCTGATTGACAACACAATCCCATTTCGTGCTAAGGGTTTCTACCCTCACTAACCTTCATCTTTTTCTTCCTTTGCCACTGAACTAGCATCAGAACACAGGAAAACCACCCAAAAACAACCCAAAAACAGAGCACCCATTATCATTCTACACACCCAACTTAAATCACAACACACACCAACAAAAACCACAGCTTTTCCATTCATTAACATCTGAATCCTAAACCAAAAACAAAAGCTTTGAAATACCATCAGTAACTCAAACCTCTATCAACCAGCACGCAACTGTCATTGACAACTTAAGGAGCTACATTGACAAGTGTAGCGGCACACATTGATAACAATCGCGGCCTGATTGACAACACAATCCCATTTCGTGCTAAGGGTTTCTACCCTCACTAACCTTCATCTTTTTCTTCCTTTGCCACTGAACTAGCATCAGAACAGAGCAAAACCACCCACAAGCAACTCAAAAACAGAGCACCCATGATTATCCTACACACCCAACTTAAATCACCAACACACACCAACCAAAAACACAGCTTTTCTATTGATTAACTTGTGAATCCCATTTCCAAAACCACCCACAAGTAACCCAAAAACACAAAAACGATTTTTTCATTTCCCATTTCCAAACAAAAGCACAATCTGTCAAGAAAGGTAGGAGAGAAGAGGAAAGAAAGTTTCACACCTGAAAGTTTGTGGAGATTCACATGGAAATTCATCATCAATGGCTGCTTCCCTCTTTCCCAATGTCTTCTTTCTCAAGCATATTGCGCGGGAAGTCTCACCCAGAATGAAATGCTGCTGCTTCGTTTCTGATGGCTTAGGGCAGGGCAAGAAAGTAATTTACAGATTCTGAAAATTGCATCTAAGTCCCTTTGGGACTTCAGAAAAATTATGACATTTCAGGGGACCTTTTTGCTGTATTTTGTTCTCCATGGGACCTCAATGTCATTTTCCCTATAATCTAATCGATACCAACATACTCCTCTTATTCTAAATATAAAACTCTTATATATATTAGTATAAAAGTTTTATATTTAGAACCGAAGGAGTATTTCTTAAGATTTTTTTTAAAACCATGTAATCGTAAATTTGAATCTTTAATTTTTTAAGCATGAAGTCGTAAAATCAGAAGTAGGCGACTTCATATTCCTTTGTTACTGTAGTAGCAAGTTTGTTTTTGCCATATATTCTGCTATGTTGCTGTCTAATGTTTTAGTTGTTTTTTTTTTCTTTCTAAAATATCTACTGCTGATAATAGTGACAAATCTCCTTAGATTTTCTTAAAAGGCTTTGATGGTTTACTCATAAAAATAGTTATCTTTTACTTAAAAAGTGTATAGCTTTATAATGATCAGTTTTCGGCTGTCTTCAACAATCTCATTCAATGAATTTTTTTTTAATTTGCTATCAATTATACAAGAGAAGAATACATGGGAAAAAAATCACGACGGATTGATGTGGGGAGAACAAATTTAGAAGAAGAACATATGAGAATAAAATATTTCTTAATATAAGACTTAATTAGAGAGTTAACGTTAATTATATATGTAAGACCTATTTTATATGTTTATTTTTTTAAAAAAATTAACCCTATTATGTTCTCTCAATAATGATCAAGTAAAAAAGAGAATGAGGAATGGAATTAAGAAAGATGCTTAGAATGTTTAAAAAAAAAATCATATTAACTAATGTAACTAACATTTTTAATCTACTCAAATTATTTAATTATGTCTTATATTAAGAATTGGACGGGTAACTAATGAAGAAAAGGTTTTTAATATTTTGATTTTTAGAATAAGTCATTTGTTTATTGGCTAATGTTTATAACTCCAATCTAATCCCAAAACCCACAAATCTGACAATATAACAAGAGATATTGTAAGATAATGGAAATACAGATACTGAAAGATATGAGATAATAAACATTCACATAATATTATAATATCCATAATAATTTTTAACTAAACTTAATACTTGAATCCAACTCAATATTACAGGATGCGAAATAGCTAAATAAGAAATAGAAAGCATTAAGCTGCTGAGTCGAGTGAACATTCAATTTTTATTAAATAATATTGCCGGTTTGAAATTTGTATTTGGAAAATTTTACATTGAAAAAAAAAATTACCTTTTCTTATTTAGCTATTGTATATACTACACAGGATGCGAGATACCTAAATATAAAAAATAAAGCATTAACAATATAATGGTCGGGTTCATTAAACAACATTAAGGGTTAAAATTTTGTGGATAAAAAACTTACTGAGTTTTTCTATATAACTATCTCATATCCAATATTATTTGACGTCAGATTTAAGCGTGGTTAGGTTCATTTAGAAATTCCTAAAATCATTTTTTTGTATTTGTATGAATTTAAATTTAAACTTGAAATTTTGTTCTTAAACAGTCATACTATTTTATTTTATAAGACTGATACCTATTATTTTTTTTAAAAAACCTTTAATTAAATTTAACAATGTTCGAAGTTAGACCATATAATAGGGTAACAATATTAAGCAACTAAAACTTCGCATAAAAAACAAGTGAAAAAATCTTGTGGTTGCTGTCTTCTCCAGTTCTCCTATCATGTGGTCATCGACATCATCATTTTCTGATTTTCATCACCTCGGATCTAATAAACGCGATGCTACAAGAGAAAGGCTTGGCACAATGCAAGCTCACATTCACAATTTCCTTACAACAATAAAAATAAAATATAAGGAGAATTACCATGAAATTTTAAATAAGAAATATAATTACCAAAAGGTTTCAGTAACAATATGAGAAGTCTGCAATGATAAATACTATGGTAGTAAATAATAACTACTTACTTGTTATTGGAACCTACTGGTAGTTATTTCCTTTTATTAGAACTCTGTTGTAATTCTTCCTAAAATATAAATGATGACTTATGTAAACTGTCTTATTATTTTAGTTTCTAAAACCAAACAACTTTATTTTTTTGGAGCAAGGAACAACTAATTATTTGAAAACATAGTGAAATACAAAGACAAAAATCACAAACATAGTAACACAACCCATTTCACGTAATTTTTTTCCATCCAAAAAATGAAAACAAAAAATTAACTGAGAGACAAGTTTATCTGGTTTTCCCTCTTTTCTACTTTTGCATGTATTACATCATATTTTTAATATAAGATCCAGTTGACTAATTTGAAAAAATTAATGAAGTTTAAAAATTACTTAATTACTCTAAAATGCTTATATGTATTATTAGATTATCTACCGGTCTATAAGTTAAACAAATCAGTTGAAGAAAATGATAAATATAATATTTTTAAAATAGTTTATTTAACTTCTTTAATATCTCCAAATTAGTTAACTAAGTTTTATAAAAATTACCGGAGGTAGTGTGTACATACATAGCTCCTACTTAGAGAAATGAGAATACGTTTTAATCATATTCAGATATTTAATTGAGATATCAAAATTTAATAAATAAATAAACTTAGACAATTAAAATTTATTTTGAATGTTCAAAAAATGAAAAAAAAAAATTCACGAAGAGGAAAAAAGAAAAGAAAAGAAAAGAAGAGAGAGAAGAGAGGAAGGAAGCCAAGTTAATTGCCAAACTGAAGTCTCCACATAATATACATAGATGGAGTTTGAGAATTAATATTAATATTAATTAACTACAAGAAAATTAAATATAAATCATGCTTTAATTTCTTGGGCAAGAGCATTTTCGATCCTCCCTAAGCACCCCAAAAAAAAAATATTCATAATATTTTTTTATCCTTTAAGTTTGTCCTCATTTTGATTTTGATCTCTTAAATTTCAAATTATAGGTTTTACTTCCTCAAGTTCCTTTCTTTTAAAATATTGTTCCTTATAAGTTAATAAATACATGGACCATTTTATCTTTTGAAGATCCGAGAGATAAAGCTAAAATTAGTGTAAACTTGAGGAACTAAAAATTGTATTAACAAGAAAAAAGATTTCAATCAAGACTGGTGTCAAGTGAATTCCTGAAACACTTGGTTTCGTATCAATTCTGTTGAGGTTGAGCTTGAATTCAAATAAGAATTATATTTTGAAAATAGGTTGAATTTTGACATTGAAGTAGAGGTAAATAATTAAACAAACAAACAAACAAACAACAAGCCTTATCCCACTAGGTGGGGTCGGCTACATGAATCACACGACGCCATCGTGCTCTGTCAACAACCCAATCCTTAGATATGTTGTTGATTAGGAGGTCTCGTTCAATGACCTCATTCAGCGTTCTTCTCGGTCTTCCCCTGCCTTTTTTTATGGGACTCCATCTTGTTTGATCCACCCTCCTCACCGGGGCCTCCAAAGGCCTTCTCTGCACATGTCCAAACCATCTTAAGCGATTTTCAACCATTTTCTCTTAGATAGGTGCCACACCGACTCTTGTCCTGATCTTTTCATTTCGAATCCTATCTTTTCTTGTATGACCACACATCCATCTCAACATCCTCATTTCTGCTACTCCCACTTTGTGCTCTTGTTTCCCTTTATTGCCCAACATTCACTACCATACATCATAGCTGGTCTTATAGCAGTCCGATAAAATTTTCCTTTAAGTTTCTCAGGTACCTTCTTATCGCAAATAACTCCGGTAGCTTTCCTCCACTTTAACCAGCCAGCTTGTATTCTATGAGAAATGTCTCCATCAATTTCCCCATCCTCCTGTATAATGGATCCTAGGTATTTAAACTTTAATACTTGAGGAATAATTTGCTCTCCCATCCTCACCTCCAAATCCCTATTATCTTACCTCCCTCCAAAATCATCCTCACCTCCAAGTAGAGGTAAATAATTACTTAAATAAAAAAAAATATTATCAATACATACCTCGTGGTGGATGTAATATATTTACATTGTGTAGAGCTAATATAGTTCATCAAAATTTTGAATGATAAGGTGAATTTGAAGATTGAACATCCTTAATTATCCTCATTCCTCACGCTCTTGCTACAATATACTCAGGCAAAGCATGAGGCCAATGACTTCACAAAGAAGAAAATTCCATGTAAGTGGAATTTCGCCCGCATCTTATTGATGGATCTATAAATGGGCTTTATATTATCCGAGTTCCTTTGTTTTTAAAGGCAAATTATAAAAGAAGATTTACAAAATCAATCTAAAAACATGGAAATTCTTTTAAATGTAATTAGGGTCTAATTTAATAGATTGCGGGCCCTTAAAAATGACGTCTTAGATTTGAGGCGGTGTGTATGAAAAATGCTTTATTGAGATATGCAAGACCCACTTTGATCATCTTTGCATCTTAAAGAGAATTAGTTTCTATTGGTTAGGGAATATATATACTGTATGGTTTCAATTATTGATTCTGATGTTAATTTCAATATATTCAATATTGATTATGTCAATATAACTAATATGCATCAATAAAAATGTGGTAATTTCACTTACCTATTTTTTAATGATAAACTAGTCTATTATTAATGCGATATATTAATCCCTCAAGGTTCATTGGTTTATGTTGTTGGCAAAAATAATTATTACTTATGGGAAGATAACTCCTTAAGCTTTATTTCATGAAAAAGATAGCCTTTACAACATATCACTTTCTCAATGTAAAGTGATAGATTGATTAATAATATACATATTATTAATATATTATGTATAAATTAAAAAAGTTTATTATCAACTTTTAAAATCAATAAAATTATATATGTGTGTGTGTGGCTGATTAATAACTAAAAACATGAACAAATTCTTGGAATTTTACAATCAATAAAAAAATTCTCCAGCCAAAGTATACATTTGGTCTTCTAACTTTATAGAGAATTCAATTTGATCATTTAAATTTAAAAAGTATACTTTTAGTCATTCAACCCTCAAATTATTAATAAAAAAATGATAACATTAAGATAATAAATGTTGATAAAATAATCTCAAATGCTAATATATTAAGTTTAATTTTCATAACAGCATAATTATTACAAAAAATTATCATTTAAGCCTAATGATTTGAAGGTTAAAAGACTAAATATATACTTTTTAAACTTAAGGGACCAAATTGAAACTTTATACAAAATTAAAGGACTAAATATATACTCTAACCAAAATTTTTCCATCCCATCGACAAACATATCTGGGCAAAGTAGATTTCATTGGATTGCAGAATATTAAAAAAAATGCAGAATACATTAAGATGAATTGCAAATTTCTGTCTTGATCATTTTTTAAAAATATGTCTGCCCATTGCTCTTTAATCTCAAGTTTCCCCACTTTAGCTATCAGGTTCATTCGAAATATATTTTAAGCTTTTAATTTTTTGTTTTTTTCCCCTAAAACATTCGAACCCAAAAAAATTGATTAATGAGTTTATGAAATACTACCAATAGATGATCATTTTAATGGGAGTGAGTATGATTATTTAAGCAGGAACTCTTAAAATTTTAAATTCCAACGATGCTCCGATATGATCCCCTAATTCCAGATATCAAATACTGTATCAAAATAATTTTTTGTCAAAAAAAAAACTATATACATTAGGGATTAAAGTGCAACACTAATTTCTGTTTTTCCTTCGTTGGGGAATGATGGGATAGGTATAATATTTTAAATAAAAGGAAGAAGGAAAAATCACATAAAACAATAACAACAAACACACAAAAAATCAAGTCGTTTAAAACAGGGTTAATATATTCTTCATTGGTCCTTTAAGTTTGGTTTTATTTTGGTTTTAGTCCCTCAAATTTTAAACTATAAGTTTTGATTCCCGGAAGGGCAAAGTCATCTATGTTTTTAGTGGATTATAGGGGTCAATATTATAAATAAAAAGAAATTTGAAAGACTAAAACCTATGGTTTAAAATTTAGGAAACTAAAATCAAAATGAAGACAAATTTAAAAGACCAAAATTTGTATTAATCCTTTAAAATATTTAAAATAATTTTCCCAAAAAAAATTATCGGTTATATCTATAAAATTATCACTTGTATTTTTCTAAAATACAACTTATTATCTCATATTATAAAAATACTTTAATGGATAACTTTAGATAATATGAGCAATAATTTTGAGAAACAAAAGCAACAACTTGAAAAAAAGATAATAACTTCAATAATTATATGATCAATTTAAAATCTTAAAGTTATTTAAAGTGAGTATTATCTCATAATAAAGCATTATTACTTCTTGTTTTAAGAGCTCGCACTTCCTAAATCTATTTTAGCACAAAGGATTTATTTTATCATCTTTCCCTTTAATTCCTTAAACGATCATTATAACCAATCTATGTAATCATTAATTTAAGATTAAAATTATGTTAATTTCAACTTTAAGTTAACCAAGAGGAAGAAAAAATTAAGTTAACTGGAAATTAAATCTTTTTTAATTTTTAATATTTGACAACCACTTCTCCGTTTTTTTGCCAAAATTGGGATCCTAGTCTTTAAAGGACTAAAATTCACTTCGCACTTGGCAGTAGGAGGGCTCAAATGTGCGGCTGCGATTGAGTCGTGATATTGAAGTCTACATCGTCGACGGTATTCTTTAACCCTCTTACTCCTACTCATAATTCTCAAACGGAACACAAGAAGAATATAAAAACAAATAAAAATTAAAAAAAAAAAAAAAGTTGAGGACACCTACGGCGCAATTTAGCGTCCAAGGTCGCATAACCCGAACGTTAAAACCGCCCTCTTCCTTCCTTTTTCCCTCACTCATATATAAACTTGCGTTTCCCGGCGAACTTGAGAGAAAATTATCAAAATCTTCTCTCAAAGACCTCTTCTTTCCTTTCGAATGATTCTCACGTTTTCTCCACAAAATCCCCAGCTCCCGAAGCTCTGATTCGGCTTGCTTGCTTTCTTTCTTTGTTCTGAATACTCTCGCCGTTCTGCTCGTCTCTGGTAATTTTCTGGTTTGGTTTTTCCGGTTAATGGTGTTTGTAGGATTGGCGGAACGAAGAGGAAGAGTTTGAGCACCAGAGTCCATGGCGATGGGTCCCGAAAGATCTAAGCCTCTTCACAATTTCACATTGCCGTGTTTGAAGTGGGGGAATCAGAGGCACCTCAGGTGCATGAAAGTGACTTCAGACGGCGCCGCCGCCGCCTCTCCATCGACCGGCGATCGGCGATCTCCAGGGATGAGGTTTGAGAACTCGACGGTGACTCGGAAGAGGGAATTGGCGGGCGAGATGAAGCAGCAGTTTCCTCTGAGCGGCAGGGATTCGGAGAAGAGGATGAGGATATCGAAATCAAGAATAGATGGCTGCGATGGAGAGGACGGGATCGAGGCGGTGAGGGAGAAGATAATGTTTGATCTGAAGACTGCGGCGGATAAGATGAAGGATGCAATTTTGAGGAAGGAGGCGGGTGAGGAGGAGAACGAGGTGGATGAAAAAGAACAGGAAGAGCCTCCGGCTGCTTCTGCTCCATCTTCTGCGGCGGCGGCGGCGGAAGCGAGGCCGTGGAATCTGAGGACGAGGAGAGCTGCGTGCAAGGCTCCGATTGCCGACGGGAGTGGAAAGTGTTTGAAGATTGAGGAGAAGAAGCTTAATCACTCACCGCCGAGGACTGACAACGCTAACGGCGCGAAGTTGCCGCCGAAATCGAGAGCCTCTCCCGACAAGCCAGAAAGGCCCAAAATTTCAGTGCCTCTCTCGAAAAAGGAGATTGAGGAAGATTACATGGGGATGGTCGGTCACCGGCCGCCGCGGAGGCCGAAGAAGAGACCCAGAAACGTTCAGAAGGCTTTAGATGTAAGTTGATTTCTATCTTACAATTGCATTCCCCTTTGACTTTTAAATTCAATTCAACGATTCCAATTCCATGGCCAAGAACCACCGACGCTTCAAAATTAGAATCGTCACTGCACTTTACATTACATTTGATGTCGTGATATGGTATTGTGTCAAATCTCCTGTTGAGTATTGGCTGTTTGTGTTTCTGGTTTTGCTTCTCTTTCCGGTAACCTCCTCTGTTCTTGCAAAGCTTAAATTCCCATTCACATACTTGATTTCTGTGCAGGCCGTTTTTCCTGGTTTGTGGTTATCGGAGATTACGCTCGATACATATAAAGTTCCTGAAGCCCCTGAAAATGGCAAGGTATTCTACTCTTCCATTTACTTCTTCCGGTAGTGATTCGTCATTTGTAGGGTAGGAAAAATTTTGAATCTTTGTGATATTTGCTTCTGAAAGGAAAATTTTGTTACACTTGCAGTTTGAATCTCATCTTCGGGAACTACTCTAATTTGCTGTGCTTTTCTCGATTTGTCTATGAACTGACTCTTTAATGGTCTTCTTGCAGAGAGGTAGCAGTAAATGGGATTTGCAGCCAGAGTTGGGAACTTCAAAATTGCTTTTCTGTTCGTGGATCACTGGTACTTTGTGACGAGAACTAATTCATGTGTAGGATACATCTCTCTGATGAGGGATTTTGATGGATCTTTTTATTTTCCTTTCTCGTTTTTCCCCCTCAGTAACAGCTGGTGTAAGCCTTGTTACTCCGAATGCTGATTTGTTTTTGTTAAATATAATTCATTCGTTGTGTCTATAAGAATAATTCTCTACTGAGAAATGACATCAATAATATGATGGGAAAGTGCAGTTTAGTTGATTATAACTGCTGGGAACCGAGTGAAATATCCAAATTTTAAGTTCTGGCCTTTCGTTTTAACTACAAATTTATGGTATTCATCAGTTTTTTTATGCTGCGCTTTTAAACGTCTTCACTGCCTCATCACAATTTTGTTTGCCTTATTGGTCCATGATATTTGCTTTTAGGACCATTGTTGCAGAGAATTTGATCCGTATCAGTCTCCAAACTCCCACAAGTAAATACTCTGTATTCTGCATTATGGTTCTTGTTCTACTCAAATCATCTTGCCGAGGCATTGCATATATAGCTTTTCACTTTACTGTGGAACAACAATGACCATTGATTGTGTTTAGTTTCACATCAAAAACTAGCAAAATTACCATAAGTTACTTCGACCCAAACGTGGTCCGTGAAACCAAACACGTACGAATATGATTGTAAGAGGTTTTTTGGTTTACCCAGAAAGCACTTAAAAGTAGTTCTTTTATAAAAGTTGAGACAAAATTCTTTTTGTATACTTGCTTCATTTTTAAAGCCATAATCTGGAAGAAATCCCCAAAATCTTTCTATCACACTGTTCCATAGGTGTTCTTGTTGGTTGAGCGTGTTGTTTTGTCTTTTTAACTGCATCCATATTCCTCATTCCAGCTGCTTCTCCATCATTGTTCATTTTTCCCATCAATGAAAAAAAAAATTCTGCTTTTGCTTCAATGCTCTTCTTCATTCATGTCTTCCATGTTCCCTGATCAAATCATTCAATTGGTATTAAAAATAG
The DNA here is from genome assembly GCF_004799145.2 of Neltuma alba. Classification (NCBI taxonomy): domain Eukaryota; kingdom Viridiplantae; phylum Streptophyta; class Magnoliopsida; order Fabales; family Fabaceae; genus Neltuma; species Neltuma alba. Next base: position 51,590 of record NW_021637396.1, read on the forward strand.
TATGCTCCATGTTCGTTTCTCCTTGATATGAAGCAGCGAATATGTAGTAAAGTTGAAGTGCAGAGGAATCTATGTGCCTGATAGAGTTGTTTACTGCGACTTGAATGCCTCCAAGTTTAAGCTTTGCATGCGTGTGGGTGAGGGATGTTGATTTTTGATTTGTTGAATCGAATGTAGTTGCCGGGTCGGGTACTTGGGATAGTATAATGATTGGGAATATCATTCATTGGTTGAGGATCGACTTGAGTCCAAATTTCAAGGATCGTGTTTTGGACCTTTTTTTAATATTTAATAATAACAAGGATTGACAAATGAATTCCATTGTTTGTTCCTAATAAAAATGTTACTTGCAGGAATTTTTATACTATACAATAAAAATCTTTTAATCTATAATTAGTATTTGTATATTATTTCTCATCTAATTCAAATGTTTATTATTGGTTGACTATCCCTTGCCTAGGCATGAGTGAAATGTTTGTTTATTTTTTTATTAAACTTTTCCCCGATTAAGTTATTGGTTATATGATTAGTCGGTTGGTTTTAATCTCAGAACACATTGTTAAACTAATGTTTTCCAGGCTTACTATTTTAACAAGAGAATTACAATCAAGTCTCATAAAAAAGAAGTAATTACTAAAAAGTCTTAATAACAACCTGAAAACTTATAATGACAAGCCCTACAGTGAAAAATAACAACATGTAGGACTTGTTTTGTAATTTTTTTCTTTTATGGGAGTTGATTGTAATTCTTCGTATTTTAATTTGACCTATATTCACATTTAAATTAAACTTTGGGTTTAAATCTTTTATTCTTAATCATCATTTGTTTAATTTTGCTATTATGAAATTATGTTCATTCTATATTTTATTTTATTTTCAAAAGATATGAGAAAATAGAATAATTATAAATATCTAGATTAATTAATGCATAATATTCAGATAATATAATTCGAGTTGGTTGAAAGAAGGCCAGGAGAACAAAAAGGCAGGAGGAGTCGTTTGGCAGAGGGGAACAGGAGCCAATCGTTTTTGTCAGGGGCAATTTGAAATGTTCAAAGTGAGAACCATGCCCAGATGATCTGGCGGCGCGTTTACTTCTAGTCCTTCTAATGGTCATTGGTGGGATCGGCAAATTCGTTGGGCTCGTCGCCGTGACAGTTTGTTGATGTCTGCTTGCAGGGCCACTTTTTCTTAATTATTGCTTTCAGTACAACGTTGTTATTCTACATTCTCTCACTTCTGTTGCCCCCTTCCCTCTAGTAACCCGTCCCGTTTCATTTTTTTTTTTTTCACAAATTAATATAATTTGGGTCTGAATTTTCTTTACTGTAACCTACTTCGATCCTAATTATAAATTTTATTTATAGTTTATAAATAATATTTTATAATTAAAATCAGAGGTATATATTTTTTTTTTATTGGATTTATAAAAAAAAAATACTATATTATATAAAAAGTCCAATTATATAATGAAAAAAAATATAAACAAACAAAAATAATAACCCTTATCCTACTTGGTAGGAAAAAATATAATAACAATAATGTC